>NC_053025.1:110451712-110464797 GCF_003073215.2 Triticum urartu
GAAATTTGGGGCAGTTCGCTTCCAGTGACCAGTCTGTGCAGTAGAAGCACTCAGTTTCAGGCTTAGGTCAGACTTGGGTTTCTTCTCTTGAGCAGCAACTTGCTTGCTGTTCTTCTTGAAGTTCCCCTTCTTCTTCCCTTTGCCCTTTTTCTTGAAACTAGTGGTCTTGTTGACCATCAACACTTGATGCTCCTTTTTGATTTCTACCTCCGCAGCTTTCAGCATTGCGAAGAGCTCGGGAATAGTCTTATTCATCCCTTGCATATTATAGTTCATCACGAAGCTCTTGTAGCTTGGTGGCAGTGATTGGAGAATTCTGTCAATGACGCAATCATCTGGAAGATTAACTCCCATTGAATCAAGTGATTATTATACCCAGACATTTTGAGTATATGCTCACTGACAGAACTGTTCTCCTCCATCTTGCAGCTATAGAACTTATTGGAGACTTCATATCTCTCAATCCGGGCATTTGCTTGAAATATTAACTTCAACTCCTGGAACATCTCATATGCTCCATGACGTTCAAAACGTCGTTGAAGTCCCGATTCTAAGCCGTAAAGCATGGCACACTGAACTATCGAGTAGTCATCAGCTTTGCTCTGCCAGACGTTCATAACATCTGGTGTTGCTCCAGCAGCAGGCCTGGCACCCAGAGGTGCTTCCAGGACGTAATTCTTCTGTGCAGCAATGAGGATAATCCTCAAGTTACGGACCCAGTCCGTGTAATTGCTACCATCATCTTTCAACTTTGCTTTCTCAAGGAACGCATTAAAATTCAACGGAACAACAGCACGGGCCATCTATCTACAATCAAACATAAACAAGCAAGATACTATCAGGTACTAAGTTCATGATAAATTTAGGTTCATTAATCATATTACTTAAAGAACTCCCACTTAGATAGACATCCCTCTAATCCTCTAAGTGATTACGTGATCCAAATCAACTAAACCATGTCCGATCATCACGTGAGATGGAGTAGTTTCATTGGTGAACATCACTATGTTGATCATATCTACTATATGATTCACGCTCGACCTTTCGGTCTCCGTGTTCCGAGGCCATATCTGTATATGCTTGGCTCGTCAAGTATAACCTGAGTATTCCGCGTGTGCAACTGTTTTGCACCCGTTGTATTTGAACGTAGAGCCTATCACACCCGATCATCACGTGGTGTCTCAGCACGAAGAACTTTCGCAACGGTGCATACTCAGGGAGAACACTTCTTAATAATTAGTGAGAGATCATCTTATAATGCTACCGTCAATCAAAGCAAGATAAGATGCATAAAAGATAAACATCACATGCAATCAATATAAGTGATATGATATGGCCATCATATCTTGTGCTTGTGATCTCCATCTCGAAGCACCGTCATGATCACCATCGTCACCTGCGACCTTGATCTCCATCGTAGCATCGTTGTCGTCTCGCCAATCTTATGCTTCCACGACTATCGCTACCGCTTAGTGATAAAGTAAAGCATTACAGCGCGATTGCATTGCATACAATAAAGCGACAACCATATGGCTCCTGCCAGTTGCCGATAACTCGGTTACAAAACATGATCATCTCATACAATAAAATTTAGCATCATGTCTTGACCATATCACATCACAACATGCCCTGCAAAAACAAGTTAGACGTCCTCTACTTTGTTGTTGCAAGTTTTACGTGGCTGCTACGGGCTTAGCAAGAACCGTTCTTACCTACGCATCAAAACACAATGATAGTTTGTCAAGTTGGTGTTGTTTTTAACCTTCGCAAGGACCGGGCGTAGCCACACTCGGTTCAACTAAAGTTGGAGAAACTGTCACCAAGCCACCTTGTGCAAAGCACGTCGGTAGAACGGTCTCGCGTAAGCGTACGCGTAATGTCGGTCCGGGCCGCTTCATCCAACAATACCGCCGAACCAAAGTATGACATGCTGGTAAGCAGTATGACTTATATCGCCCACAACTCACTTGTGTTCTACTCGTGCATATAACATCAACATATAAAACCTAGGCTCGGATGCCACTGTTGGGGAACGTAGTAATTTCAAAAAATCCTACGCACACGCAAGATCATGGTGATGCATAGCAACGAGAGGGGAGAGTGTGATCTACGTACCCTTGTAGATCGACAACGGAAGCGTTAACTTGGTTGATGTAGTCGTACGTCTCCACGGCCTGACCGATCAAGCACCGAAACCACGGCACCTCCGAGTTCTAGCACACGTTCAGCTCGATGATGATCCCCGGACTCCGATCCAGCAAAGTGTTGGGGAAGAGTTCCGTCAGCACGACGGCGTGGTGACGATCTTGATGTACTACCGTCGCAGGGCTTCGCCTAAGCACCGCTACAATATTATCGAGGACTATGGTGGAAGGGGGCACCGCACACGGCTAAGAATATGATCACATGGATCAACTTGTGTCTCTAGGGGTGCCCCCTGCCCCCATATATAAAGGAGCAAGGGGAGGAGGCCGGCCGGCCCTATAGGCGCGCCAAGGAGGAGTCCTCCTCCTAGTAGGAGTAGGACTCCTACTAGGAGGGGGAAGGAAGTGGGGAGGGAGAGGGAAAGGAGGGCGCCGCCCCCCTCTCCTAGTCCAATTCAGACCAGGGGGAGGAGGCGCGCGGCCCACCTTTGGCTGCCCCTCTCTTTCTCCACTAAGGCCCATATGGCCCATTACTTCTCCCGGGGGGGTTCCGGTAACCCTCCGGCTCTCCGGTTTTCTCCGAAATCACCCAGAACACTTCCGGTGTCCGAATATAGCCGTCCATTTTGAGACTCCTCGTCATGTCCGTGATCACATCCGGGACTCCGAACTAACTTTGGTACATCAAAACTCATAAACTCATAATATAACTGTCATCGAAACCTTAAGCGTGCGGACCCTACGGGTTCGAGAACAATGTAGACATGACCGAGACACGTCTCCGGTCAATAACCAATAGCGGAACCTGGATGCCATATTGGCTCCTACATATTCTACGAAGATCTTTATCGGTCAGACCGCATAACAACATACGTTGTTCCCTTTGTCATCGGTATGTTACTTGCCCGAGATTCGATCGTCGGTATCCAATACCTAGTTCAAATCTCGTTACCGGCAAGTCTCTTTACTCGTTCCGTAATACATCATCTCACAACTAACATATTAGTTGCAGTGCTTGCAAGGCTTATGTGATGTGCATTACCGAGAGGGGCAGAGATACCTCTCCGACAATCGGAGTGACAAATCCTAATCTCGAAATACGTTAACCCAACATGTACCTTTGGAGACACCTGTAGAGCACCTTTATAATCACCCAGTTACGTTGTGACGTTTGGTAGCACACAAAGCGTTCCTCTGGCAAACGGGAGTTGCATAATCTCATAGTCATAGGAACATGTATAAGTCATGAAGAAAGCAATAGCAACATACTAAACGATCGGGTGCTAAGCTAATGGAATGGGTCATGTCAATCAGATCATTCAACTAATGATGTGATCCTGTTAATCAAATGACAACTCTTTGTCCATGGTTAGGAAACATAACCATCTTTGATTAACGAGTTAGTCAAGTAGAGGCATACTAGTGACACTCTGTTTGTCTATGTATTCACACATGTATTATGTTTCCGGTTAATACAATTCTAGCATGAATAATAAACTTTTATCATGATATAAGGAAATAAATAATAACTTTATTATTGCCTCTAGGGCATATTTCCTTCACATCTCCCCCGATACTAGCCATAGATTCATCAAAATAAGAAACTCTAGGGCATATTTCCTTCAGCTCCCCAACACTCAACTCTCTCACACAGATTTGGATATGGTGGAAAGATGATTTGAGTGGAAAGCAACTTGGGGAAGGCTAGAAATCAAGATTCTTGTGGTAGGATTGGAATATCTTGATCTCAACACATGAGGAGATGGTTCTCTCTCAGAAAATGTAAGCTGTAAGTGTAGACATGTTCTGATGACTCTCTCTCTCTCTTATGGAGAAGAGGGTGGAGGGGTATATATAATCTTCACACAAAATCCAACCGTTACACACATTTGACCCAACTCGGTCAACCCAAATAGAAAAACTCGGTGAGACCGATTCAGTTCAAAATGTGAACGTTAGGAATCTCGGTGGGACCGACTAGAACAACTCGGTGGGATCGATGTGCTAGGGCTAGGGCAAAACCTCATTTCGGTGCGCCGATTGCGTGAACTCAGTGAGACCGATTTCAACAAAGAGCAAACAAAAAGTTGGTCAAGCAAACTCGGTGTGACCGATTGCTCATTTCGGTGAGAGCGAAATGTTACAAAAGGGAAATAGAGAGTTTGCATGACCATCTTGGTGAGACCGAGATCCGTATCAGTGTGACCGAGGTGTTAGGGTTTCTGGCAGTGGCTATGTCAAATGAACTCGGTGGTGCCAGATAGAAGAATTCGATGGGGCCGAGTTTGACTTTGGGTTTTGGACATATTTGGAATGAGAGTGGTTGGGGGCTTTGGAGCAATATCACTAAGCATTTTGAGCAAGTAGACCATTAAGCAACACATCATCCCTTTTAATAGTATTGGCTTTCCTATGGACTCGATGTGATCTTGGATCACTAAAATATAAATGAAGAGCCTTGAGCTTTTGCCAACATGTGTCCTTAGCATTTTGAGGGGTCCACATCTCTAGTTCATGTCATGCCATTCATTGAACTTTCTAAAATATTAAACTTGAATGGATATTAGTTCAGTGAGCTATATTTGTTATGAATTACCAAAACCACCTGGGGATTGGTTGCACTTTCAGGTCGGCTGGTACCCGTCCGTCGATGTGGATGTTCACGCGGCTTCTTGTCTGACACGATGGCAGTTTCGAGCGGAGCAGGCTTGCTGATGGGTCTTGGTAGTCGGTCTCTCCCGGTGTGTTCGAGGGCTTGTCGTGCCCCTCTTTGTCTTTCTGAAGTCGGAGTTGCTGAGCAGGGGCCCTTGCGGTGATGATGAGACGAGACGGATGGTCGGCTCTGGCGCTGGCTCGGCGAGTCGGAGTTGTCTGGTCGCCGATGCGTGTGGCTGACTGTTTGGCATTGGTCGGCGCAGGCCTTGATGCTTTTTTGCGGTGTGGGCTTCTTCGGTGGTCATCGATGGTGGAGCCGGAGTCGGCCTTGCGGAGGTGTAACGACGATGACATCGGGCTGCAACCTCGACGACGCTTTTTTCCTCAGTGGCCTATGTGTTTCTTGTGCGGGTGGACAGATCGCCCTGTGTGTTCTATGTTGGCATGTTGTAATGATTTTTTGCTCGGTTTTCCGTTCGGCAACTTTTTTTTTGAAACAAGGCAAAAGATTTGTCATTTTCATTGATTAAGAAGAAGAGAATTGCCCGGTTAATTGACGGAAAGCCGAGCTAAAACCGATACAACTCAACCCACATGACATGGGCACTACCGGCCAACCTGGCCACCGACATGGGATCATAGAGCTACAAACAGCTCCACAGAAAACCATGATGGCACATGCCAACAGAAGGCCACACGCGTGAACAACCGACAGCTCCGACTTTGACGATGATCATCACAAGGGAAATATGCAGGACTTGCGCCGCCCGTGCCCTCCGAAACCAACCACCGAGCGCCTGTCATCGTCACCGCCTGGACACACTCCACCACAGCTCCGACTTCAAAGCAACCAAGCAACCAGCGGAAGAGCACCTCGGACACGCCGGGAAGATCCGACTATCGAAGCCTGAGCCGCGACCAAAGCTCCTCTCGAAGCCATCATCGTTGCCAAACAGAAATCCACGCCCCCGAAATGGCCGCCTCAGCAAACTACGCGGCGAAGATGCCGCAAACCACGCGGCGAAGATGCCGCAACCCACACGGCGAAGATGCCGCCATCCACTGGTCTCCAAGTTGTGGCCGGCTCTGAGATGATGCCCCCCAAGGAGGAAGAAGACGTGAAGGCGCCTTCATCACCCGATCCTGAAGATCTGAGGTTTCCCTCCGAAGCCAAGGCCGCGGGGAGGGAGGAGGAGCACCACACAACAGCAACACTTCCAAGAAAGAGCACGACGCCCACGGACGTCGCCGTCGCCCGATCCGGCAAAGGCCGGACACAGGATTTCTCCCGGAGATGCTCAACCACCACCTGCCCGCATTAACGCAACCAACAAACCCCATCCTGCCAAGGCCAACCTCGCACTGGTCGTGGGATCCCACGATCCACCACGCCCAGACGCGCGCACCACCCCCCAGCCGAAGCCGCTTCCACCAAATCCGGGGCCGCCGCCCCGGCAGCCTCCACCACGCCGCCAGCCACGCCGGGCTAGCAAGCCGGCCACCACCGCAGCACCAGGCAGGGAGGGGGGCCGCCACCCCACCCCATCTCACCGAGCAGAGTTGCCAGGCCGAAACCCGAGCACATCTACCACAGCCACAATAGCAGCAGGGGCGGCGCCGCCGAAGAGCCAGGAGCCTCCGGCCGCAGCCCCAACCGCCGGATCTATGCTGCCAAGAGCCGCCAGAGCACCTCCACCATCCGGATCCACTCCGTCAGATCGGGGCCCGCCGCCCCATCAAGCCGTCCGAGCCCCGCTGCCACCGCCGAACCACTGCAGGTCGCCAAGCCGCAGCAGGACCACCGCCTCCACGCCAGGGCACAAGGCTGCTCGCCGACGCCAGCTGCTGCCCAACGCCACGAGATCCCCATTCTACAGCGCCCGCCAGCGCGAGAGGAGACCCCGCCGCCGCCCGCTCCGCACGAGCTTTGCCCGCGGGAGGCACCGGCGACGGCGAGGGGGCGGAGGGGATCAAGGGGCCGAGCGCCTCGGTGGCTGGGGTCGCCGCCCGTGCCGCCCCTGGGGCCGGAGCGACGCGGGGGCAGAGCCCGAGAGTTACTTTCTTTCTTTCTTACGGTGATAGGGTTCCCTTTCTTTTTCTTTATTAATGAAATGAGGCAACGTTTTTACCTCCGTTTCAAGATCCAAAGCAACATGACCGAGCCAAGAGACGGCAGAAGAGAAGAACGACGGGCACAAGGCACTGGAGAAGGCGCGCATAGCAGTCGGCACAACGCCTTCGAGCCTGTCGTCGCCACTCGCCGCAAACACTGTTGGAGAAGAAGTACGGTCCGAGTCGGATACGCATCGAAGGTCGTCAGTGAGATCCTCCGCCTTGACGGCACACACCCAACGTTCCGTGGCGCTGGAACTCCCGCCGACACTTGCGCTAGCTGTACCTTGGTCGCCATGGCCGGGCCACAGTCCCGCAGAGATCGACACTGATTCCCGTTGAAGGGTCGTCCGTCACGGCATATGATGTCTCGTTTGGTGCTGGCGATGCAAAGCGGTGACGGCTTCGCAGGGACTCGTTTGGTGCCAGGTAGCTGTCCTCTCCGAGCTGTGATGGCAGGCGCACAGGCCGGTCCTTGCTGCTGGCCAACTGCCATGGCGGGGGCCGTGCTGTTAGATCGTATGGTACATGGAATGAGCGTATTTGGTTCGCTGATGATCTTACACCAGCAGCAGGCCTAGCAGCCTATGTCATGCATCAGATTAGAACGACCAACCTGGCACGTAAAATTTCATGGTTAGTTTGTGGTTAGTTTTGACCAATTTTTTTAACATAGTACTCACTCATATGAACGAACACATACACATCATGTTTTTATGAGCACCTTCGAAAGACTTAGCCGGCATATAATCTTGAGATTGACAAAGTCGTTATAGACGTATTCGTAGCCGATGAGGTCGTCTCCTTCCATTGAACACACATCACTGGAATGACGGGAATAAATTCAAAAAAATGCGAGCATTAGTGTAAGTCTATGACTTGAACTCTGCTGAGTTGTGATACCACTGTCATCCTAATCATCCAATAACAGATGAGTGACCTAACATGTAAAAGTTCATGATTAGTTCACCGTACAGAGCTTGGCCAGGCTCTTAGTAAAATGTCATCAATTTAGAACGACTAAATTACCATTAGGCATGAATGATGAGTTATATCAAAAACAATAGGACCACTAAATTGTTGTCTTGATTTTTTTACTAAACTTAATTTGACCACCAACACATGCGTTTCTCTCTAAAGAAAACACCTACGCGTACACACTACCTATAAAAATGAACGCATGAATCATTTAAGGATTGATAAAATCATGACTTGTACATTACATGATATCGTCTTCAATAAAAGGATAATCTGATTTGGCAAAGTACACATGCATCAAAAAAAGAATTTAATACTGATGGGTTGGGCCACATAACCCGTGTTTTACCCGATAAGTTCTCCTTTTTCACATATATCTCTAATTCGGTCGTCCCAACGGCGATGCTAAGATGGAGACAATGTCGCACCAGTTGAATAAGTCTCTTGGACCTATGATGTTCGCTTCGACGCTGGCAGCAGGCTTGCGGGGGCAATGGTCCCATGGATCTGATTCAGCCACATCTATTGGATATTGTATTGGTGCCGATGGTGGCAGCTAGAATAATTGAACCTAGTGTTGAATATGGGCAAGCGTCAAGGTGGTACAGGAGTGTCCCCTATCTTCATCGGACCTCGTATGGATGTTCTTGCTTCATGTTGGTGGTTCCGCGACGCATCCTCATTAACTTATTCATGGGACACGTCCCCAGTTGATGTCCTCCTCGCCTGGCGGGTTTATATTTGCGGTTTATGTAGCATATGGTGTATGTGTTATCCTATCCTATATTCCTAAGAGACTCATCCCACTATCCTATTCATCTTGTGCAACCTATCCACATCAGCGGCCCATCCACGTGAGTGTTCTTGCCGGCTTACTTTTTATTTTGAGCGGAGTCTTTCTAGTTCACTGCACGTGGTTTCCTTCGCGAGTAAACTAGCAAGCATATGCAACCCATTACTCTAGCCTATATTGTTGGGGAACGTAGCATGCAATTTCAAAAAAAATCATACGATCACGCAAGATCTATCTAGGAGATGCATAGTAACAAGAAGGGGAGATTGTGTCCACGTACCCTCGTAGACCGAAAGCGGAAGCGTTTGTTAATGCAGTTGATGTAGTCGAACTTCTTCTCGTTCCGACCGATCAAGCATCGAACGTACGGCACATCTGAGTTCACACACATTCAGCTCGATGACGTCCCTCGAACTCTTGATCCAGCAAAGTGTCGAGGGAGAGTTTCGTCAGCACGACGACGTGGTGACGGTGATGGTGAAGTGATCCGTGCAGGGCTTCGCCTAAGCACTACGTGAATATGACCGGAGGCGTAAAGTGTGGAGGGGGCGCCGCACACGGCTTGAAACAATTGATGTGCGTTGTAGCCCCCCCCCCCACGTATATAAAGGAGGGAGGGGGAGGAGGCCGGCCCTAGGCGCGCCCAAGTAGGAGGAATCCTACTTGGGCTCCTTTCCTTTTACCGGAGGGGGAAAGGGGGAAAGAGAGAGAGGGGAGAAGGAAAGGGGGCGCCGCCCCCTCTCCTAGTCCAATTAGGCCTCCTTCCCTGTGGGGGGCGCGCCACCCCTTTTGTGGGCTGGTGTGCCTCCCTCTTATGACCCCTATGGCCCATATCTTCCCCTGAGGGGTTCCGATAACCCCTCCGGTACTCCGATATGTACCTGATACATTTCGGAACACTTCCGGTGTCCGAATACTATCATCCAATATATCAATCTTTACCTCTCGACCATTTCGAGACTCCTCATCATGTCCGTGATCACATCTGGGACTACGACCAACATTCGGTCACCAAATCACATAACTCATATAAAACAAATCGTCATCGAACGTTAAGCGTGCGGACCCTACGCGTTCGAGAACTATGTAGACATGACCGAGACACCTCTCCGGTCAATAACCAACAACGGAACCTAGATGCTCATATTGGTTCCCACATATTATACGAAGATCTTTATCGGTCGTACCATAATGGCAACATACGTTATTCCCTTTGTCATCGGTATGTTACTTGCCCGAGATTCGATCGTCGGTATCTTCATACCTAGTTCAATCTCGTTACCGGCAAGTCTCTTTACTCGTTTCGTACTGCATCATCCCGTAACTAACTCATTAGTCACATTGCTTGCAAAGCTTATCATGATGTGCATTACCGAGAGGGCCCAGAGATACCTCTCCGATACTCGGAGTGACAAATCCTAATCTCGATCTATGCCAACCCAAAAAACACCCTCGGAGATACCTGTAGAGCATCTTTATAATCACCCAGTTACGTTGTGACGATTGATAGCACACAAGGTATTCCTCCGATATCCGGGAGTTGCATAATCTCATAGTCAAAAGGAATATGTATAAGTCATGAAGAAAGCAATAGCAATAAAACTTAATGATCATTATGCTAAGCTGACGGATGGGTCTTGTCCATTACATAATTCTCTTAATGATGTGATCCCGTTAATCAAATAACAACACATGTCTATGGTTAGGAAACTTAACCATCTTTGATCAACGAGCTAGTCTAGTAGAGGCTTACTAGGGACACAGTGTTTTGTCTATGTATCCACGCATGTATCAAGTTTCCGGTTAATACAATTCTAGCATGAATAATAAACATTTATCATGATATAAGGAAATATAAATAACAACTTTATTATTGCCTCTAGGGCATATTTCCTTCAGTCTCCCAATTGCACTAGAGTCAATAATCTAGATTACATTGTGATGATTCTAACACTCATGGAGTCTTGGTGATGATCATGTTTTGCTTATGGAAGAGGCTTAGTCAACGGGTCTACCACATTCAGATCCGTATGTATTTTGCAAATCTCTATGTCTCCCTCCTTGACTTGATCACGGATGGAGTTGAAGCGTCTCTTGATGTGTTTGGT
This sequence comes from Triticum urartu, assembly GCF_003073215.2. Classification (NCBI taxonomy): domain Eukaryota; kingdom Viridiplantae; phylum Streptophyta; class Magnoliopsida; order Poales; family Poaceae; genus Triticum; species Triticum urartu. Next base: position 110,462,503 of record NC_053025.1, read on the forward strand.
TCTTTTGCGAAATCTGGATTCTTTCGCCAAGGCAATTGCTCTAGTATTGTCACAAAAGATTTTCATTGGACCCGATGCACTAGGTATTACACCTAGATCGGATATGAAGTCATTCATCCAGACTCCTTCATTTGCTGCTTCCGAAGCAGCTATGTACTCCGCTTCACACGTAGATCCCTCCACGATGCTTTGCTTGGAACCGCATCAACTGACAGCTCCACCATTCAATATAAATACATATCCGGTTTGAGACTTAGAGTCATTCGGATCAGTGTCAAATCTAGCATCGACGTAACCATTTACGATGAGCTCTTTGTCACCTCCATAAATGAGAATCATGTCCTTAGTCATTTTTAGGTACTTCAGGATCTTCTTGACCAATGTCCAGTGATCCACTCATGGATTACTTTGGTACCTCCCTGCTAGACTTATAGCAAGGCACACATCATGTCAGGTACACAACATTGCATACATGATAGAACCTATGGCTGAAGCATAGAGAATGACTTTCATTTTCTCTCTGTCTTCTGCAGTGGTCAGGCATTGAGTCTGACTCAACTTCACACCTTATAACACAGGCAAGAACCCTTTCTTTGACTGATCCATTTTGAACTTCTTCAAAACTTTATCAAGGTATGTGCTTTGTGAAAGTCCAATTAAGCGTCTTGATCTATCTCTATAGATCTTGATGCCCAATATATAAGCAACTTCACCGAGGTCTTTCATTGAAAAACTCTTATTCAAGTATCCTTTTGTGCTATCCAGAAATTCTATATCATTTCCAATCAACAATATGTCATCCACATATAATATTAGAAGTGCTACAGAGCTCCCACTCACTTTCTTGTAAATACAGGCTTCTCCGAAAGTCTGTATAAAACCATATGCTTTGATCACACTATCAAAGCGTATATTCCAACTCCGAGATGCTTGCACCAGTCCATAAATGGATCGCTGGAGCTTGCACACTTTGTTAGCACCTTTAGGATCGACAAAACCTTCTGGTTGCATCATATACAACTCTTCTTTAAGAAATCCATTAAGGAATGCAGTTTTGACGTCCATTTGCCAGATTTCATAATCATAAAATGCGGCAATTGCTAACATGATTCGGACAGACTTAAGCATCGCTACGGGTGAGAAAGTCTCATCGTAGTCAACTCCTTGAACTTGTCGAAAACCTTTCGCAACAAGTCGAGCTTTGTAGACAGTAACATTACCATCAGCGTCAGTCTTCTTCTTGAAGATCCATTTATTCTCTATGGCTTGCCGATCATCGGGCAAGTCAACCAAAGTCCATACTTTGTTCTCATACATGGATCACATCTCAGATTTCATGGCCTCAAGCCATTTCGCGAAATCTAGGCTCATCATCGCTTCCTCATAGTTCATAGGTTCGTCATGGTCTATTAACATGATTTCCAGAATAGGATTACCGTACCACTCTAGTGCGGAACGTGCTCTGGTTGAGCTACGAGGTTTGGTAGTAACTTGATCCGAAGTTTCATGATCATTATCATTAGCTTCCTCACTAGTTGGTGTCGGCATCACGAGAACGATTTTCTGTGATGAGCTACTTTCCAATTCGAGAGAAGGTACAATTACCTCATCAAGTTCTACTTTCCACCCACTCACTTTTTTCGAGAGAAACTCCTTCTCTAGAAAGGATCCATTCTTAGCAACAAAAATCTTGCCTTCGGATCTGTGATAGAAGGTGTACCCAACAATTTCTTTTGGGTATCCTATGAAGACGCACTTCTCTGAATTGGGTTCGAGCTTATCGGGCTGAAGCTTTTTCACATAAGCATCGCAACCCCAAACTTTAAGAAACAACAGCTTAGGTTTCTTGCCAAACTACAGTTCATACTGTGTCGTCTCAACGGATTTAGATGGTGTCATATTTAACGTGAACGCAACTGTCTCTAATGCATAACCCCAAAACGATAGCGTTAAATCGGTAAGAGACATCATAGATCGCACCATATCCAATAAAGTACGATTACGATGTTCGGACACACCATTACGCTATGGTGTTCCAGGTGGCGTGAGTTGTGAAACTATTCCACATTGTTTAAAATGAAGGCCAAACTCGTAACTCAAATATTCGCCTCCGCGATCAGATCATAGAAACTTTTTTCTTGTTATGATGATTCTCCAGTCACTCCAAAATTCTTTGAACTTTTCAAATGTTTTAGACTTGTGTTTTATTAAGTAGATATACCCATATCTCCTCAAATCATCTGTGAAGGTCTGAAAATAACGACACCCGCCGCGAGCCTCAACACTCATCGTGAT
>NC_053025.1:110465797-110488937 GCF_003073215.2 Triticum urartu
CACCAGCTCCAGAACCATTCAGCATCTTGGACCCATCGAAGAACATGGTCCAATGCTCCGAGTGAATTTGGGCTGGAAGTTGCTGTTCGATCCACTCGGCGAGGAAATCAGCTATTGCTTGGGACTTAATAGCCTTCTTTGCTTCAAACTTGATATCCAGGGGAAGGAGTTCAATCGCCCACTTTGCCACTCGACCAGTTGCATCTCTGTTGTTCAGAATCTCCGATAATGGAGCGTCGCTGACGACTGTAACGGAATGATCAGAGAAATAGTGTGCAACCTTCTTTGTGGTCATGTAAATTCCATAAACAAGCTTCTGATAATGGGGATATCTTTGCTTTGATGGAGTCAGGAACTTCAGAAACGTAATATACTGGGCGCTGAACTTTATAAGTTTCCTTCTTCTTCCCGCTCGACCGTGAGTACTGTACTGACAACTTGTCCAGTGGCTGCAATGTAAAGCAGTAAAGGCTCTTTGCTGATTGGTGCAGCAAGCACCGGCTGGGTGGAAAGCAGGGCTTTGAGCTCTACAAACGCTGCATCAGCTTCGGGAGTCCACTCGAACTTATCAGACTTCTTCATCAGTCGGTAAAGAGGCAGTGCCTTTTCACCGAGGCGAGAAATGAATCGACTCAAGGCGGCCAAACAACCAGTAAGCTTTTGGACATCGTGCACACGCACAGGGCGTTTCATCCGAAGAATGGCACCAACTTTCTCTGGGTTAGCGTCGATCCCTCGTTCGGAAACGAGGAAACCGAGTAACTTTCCACCAGGAACTCCGAATGTGCACTTTGATGGATTAAGCTTGATATCATACCTTCTGAGGTTGGCAAAGGTTTCGGCAAGGTCAGCCAGCAGGTCGGAACCTTTACGTGACTTGACTACAATGTCATCCATGTATGCTTCCACATTCGACTGATTTGAGTGAGTAGACACTTCTGGATCATCCTCATGAATGTGGCTCCGGCGTTCTTCAGGCCGAATGGCATAGTGACATAACAAACATCCGAATGGAGTGATGAAAGCCGTTTTTATCTCATCGGGTCCATACAGTCGGATCTGATGGTACCCAAAGGCGTCCAGGCCACAGTTGAGTCGACAATTTGGTCGATGCGGGGAAGAGGAAAATGATCTTTCGGGCAGGCCCGATTGATATGCTTGAAGTCAATGCACATGCGAAGTGAATCATCCTTCTTGGGGACCATGACAACATTGGCGAGCCACTCGGAGTGGTAAATCTCTCGGATGAACTCAGCTGCCAGGAGCCGAGCCACTTCCTCGCCAATTGCTTTTCTCTTCTGGACGGCGGACCCGGAGATGTTCCTTGACTGGTTTTACTTTCGGGTCGACTCGCAAACGATGCTCAGCCAGTCCCCTGGGTACACCCGGCATGTCAGAAGGTTTCCATGCAAAGATGTCCCAGTTCTCACGGAGGAACTGGATGAGCGCTTCTTCCTATTTGCTGTCGAGTGTGACGAGATATGGGTCGGAGCAGCATTGGGATCGGTCGGGTGGATATGAATCGGCTTCGTTCCCTGACGACTGAAATGCGGACTCTGTGGCAGGCTTCTTGGCTCGCAGCAAATCACTCGGATCTGCATTTTTCTTACTCTTGCAGTTCCACTACTGCCATCTGTGCATCGGCAATTTTTGAGCCCTTCTGGAAGCACTCTTCTGCCTTCTGCGATTGCCAGTGACAGTGATTACTCCTTTGGGGGCCAGGCATCTTCAATTTGAGATACACGTAACATGGCCGAGCCATAAAACGTGCATAAGCAGGTCTCCCCAGAATGGCATGGTAAGCACTCTTGAAATCCACTACCTCAAACATCAACTTTTCTTGCGGTAATTCTTGGAATCACCGAAAACCACATCAAGCGCGATCTGGCCGAGTGACTGAGCCTTCTTGCCGGGTATAACAGGTCAAAAAAAAAGAGAGAAAGATACAGAAAGAAAGAAGAAAGAGAAAGCAAATTAAAACACGAAAGTAATACGAAGATTGAAGGAGGGAGGGCCGACCCCGCCCCACCCCTCCCCGCCCCCGCCCGCCCCGCCGCCGCGCGCGAGAGCCTGTTCATATCCCGAGCGCTAGCCAGGCTCTTCCTCGACCCAGCTGGCCGCTACCTCCCTGAGCGCCGCCGTGCTCACGACCATGCCTCCTCTCCCTCCTCGGCTCGATCCCGAATGGATCATGAGCTCCGAGCGCCATGCCCCAGCTTCGTCGCGCGCCCTGCCTCGCCATGTACGTCTCCAACCGTGGCAGGTTCCTCCTCCGTTCCGTCCTGCTGCTGCAAGTCTCGCCGCGGCCAAGCTCCTGCTAGAGCCATCCCGTCCGTGGACTCCCGCGAGCCGCCATCCAGGACCCCGACAGGCCGCGCCACTCACCGGAGTGGAGTCTCGCAGGTCGTGGCCCCTCGCCCCTCCAATCCAGCGACCCCTCTCCATGGTTCCCCATTGTCTCTAACCTCTCTCTCTCTCTCTCTCTCTCTCTGCACCTTGCAGCGCCATGGATCTGGAGTCCCACACCCGAGCTCCGTCCGCCACCGTTGCCCGGAATCGACGCCAGACGACTCGACCCGCCCGTTCCGGCCGGTTCCCATCGATCCCGTCGCCAGGAACCTTGTTGTTGTCTTCTCCATTGCCTTGTTCTGCTGCTGTTTCTGTTTTCTTCAGAAATGAGAACAGGAGCAGCTCGCCTCCTCGTCTCGCTCGTGCGTTGACCGAGCGCAGGGCTAGTAGGCCCAGCTGCGCGCCTAGCAGCCAACCGGCCTCTGCATCAACTGGGCCTTGGGCCCAAGGTGAGAACCCCCAGCCCCTCATGTGCACTTTTGGGCCGGCCAGATTCGGCCCGGGACGTATTTTTTTTCCGCAGAACGTTTTTGTCTATTATCCGCAGGATTGCAGTTTTACAGAAAAACCCTCATACATCATGCATTTAATAATTCCACAACCGTGCATCGGTTTGAAAAACTTAATATATGAAACTTGCTCAGAATTTTGTGTAGATTAATAATATCCAACTTTCATCTATGTTTGAAATGTTAAAAATGTTGTTTGCATTAATTTGCTCCTATGCCATGTTAAAATGATTTAATTCATAACTAAATAACCGTAGCTCCGATTTTAATAATCTTTATATGTAAATGGGGTAGAAATATGCCTAGTTTAACATGGTGGCATCATCTTGCATGTTTAATAACTATAAAATCTGGTTTAGGGCAGAACAGTACCAAACCTTAAATTATGCATATGAGGATTTTCCGGAATTGTTGTTCGTTGCTTCCGGCCTCATTTAACCTTGACTAGATAGGTAGTTTTCATTTGCTTCACCTCTTGCCATGTTAATCAACATTTAATCTTGTTGGGTACATAAACGAGAGAACTAAATAATTGATGTGGTGTTTTCAATATGCAACTCGTTGCATATTGAGCTCCACTTAATTTGTAGGATTGTTTGTGCACTTTGCCATGCCATGCTTCATTAAACCGGACATGCATCATATTGTTTGTGCATCATGCCATGTCTATGTGGTGGTTGTTTACCATGATTGTTTGCTTCTTTCCGGTGTTGCTTCTTCGGGTTGGTTCCGTTAACGTCGAGTTTGTGAGGACCCGTTCGTCTACGTCCGTTTGTCTTCTTCATGGACTCGTTCTTCTTCCTTGCGGGATTTCAGGCAAGATGATCATACCCTCGAAATCACTACTATCTTTGCTATGCTAGTTTGCTCGCTCTTTTGCTATGCCAATGCTACGATGCCTACCTTTTGCTTGTCGCCTCCCAATTGCCATGTTGAACCTCTAACCCACCATGTCCTAGCAAACCGTTGATTGGCTATGTTACCGCTTTGCTCAGCCCCTCTTATAGCGTTGTTAGTTGCAGGTGAAGATTGAAGTTTGTTCCTTGTTGGAACATGGAGATGTTGTTCCTTGTTGGAACATTTATTACTTGTTGGGATATCACAATATATCTTATTTAATTAATGCATCTATATACTTGGTAAAGGGTGAAGGCTCGGCCTATGCCTGGTGTTTTGTTCCACTCTTGCCGCCCTAGTTTCCGTCATATCGGTGTTATGTTCCCGGATTTGCGTCCCTTACGCGGTTGGGCTATTATGGGAACCCCTTGACAGTTCGCCTTAAGTAAAGCTCTTCCAGCAATGCCCAACATTGGTTTTACCATTTGCCACCTAGCCTTTTCTTTTCCCTTGGGAGTCGCGCTCCTGAGGGTCATCATTATTTTACCCCCCCCCCGGGCCAGTGCTCCTCTGAGTGTTGGTCCAACTGAGCGATGTCCGAGGCTACCAGGGGCAACTCTGGGCTGGCTTACCCGACGTCTGGCTCATCTGAGTGTGCCCTGAGAAAGAGATATGTGCAGCTCCTATCGGGATTTGTCGGCACATTCGGGCGGTGTTGCTGGTTTAGTTTTACCCTGTCGAAATGTCTTGTTGTACCGGGATACCGAGTCTGATCGGAACGTCTCGGGTGGAGGTCTATTCCTTCGTTGACCGTGAGAGCTTGATGGGCTAAGTTGGGACACCCCTGCAGGGATTTGAACTTTCGAAAGCCGTGCCCGCGGTTATGGGCAGATGGGAATTTGTTAACGTCCGGTTGTAGAAAACCTGAACTTGACCTTAATTAAAATGAATCAACCGCGTGTGTAACCGTGATGGTCTCTTTCCGGCGGAGTCCGGGAAGTGAACACGGTTGTTGGAGTTATGCTTGACGTAGGTTGCTATAGGATCACTTCTTGATCATATTTTTTCTCGACCGTGGCTTTGCCTTCTCTTCTCGCTCCTCATTTTGCGTATGTTAGCCACCATATATGCTAGTCGCTTGCTGCAGCTCCACCTCATACCTTACCTTACCCATAAGCTTAAATAGTCTTGATCGCGAGGGTGCGAGATTGCTGAGTCCCCGTGGCTCACAGATACTTCCCAAAACCAGCTGCAGGTGCCGATGAGTCCGTGCAGATGACGCAACCAAGCTCAGGAGGAGCTCGATTGAAGATCTTGTCCTTTGTGTTGTTTCGTTCTAGTTGATCAGTAGTGGAGCCCAGTTGGGGTCGATCGGGGACCTTTGTCGCATTTGGGGTTCTTCTTTTATTTTGGTTCCGTAGTCGGACCTTGATTGTATCTGGTTGATGTAATGCTTTATTCATGTATTTGTGTGAAGTGGCGATGTAAGCCAACTATGTATCTCTTTCCTTTATATATTACATGGGTTGTGTGAAGATTACCTCACTTGCGACATATGCCTTCAATGCGATTATGCCTCTAAGTCGTGCCTCGACACGTGGGAGATATAGCGCATCGAGGGTGTTAACAGAAAGAGAGGTTTTCACATATAGATATATTATCATTGACATCTTTTATGATTGGGAGCACTCATTAAAATATGACATGCTAAAGAGTTGATGTTGGACAAGGAAGACAACGTAATGAGTTATGTCTTTCTTATATCTAAGATAAAGTATGTTGTCATGGATCCTCTAACTTGTTGAGCTTGCCTTCCCCCCTCATGCTAGCCAAATTCACAGCACCAAGTAGAAATTCTACTTGTGCTTCCAAATACCCTTAAACCAGTTTTGCCATGAGAGTCCACCATATCTACCTATGGATTGAGTAAGATCCTTCAAGTAAGTTGTCATCGGTGCAAAGCAATAAAAATTGCTCTAAATATGTATGATTGATTGGTGTGGGAGAAATAAGCTTTATATGATCTTGTGATGTGGAAGTAAAAAAAGCGACGGACTGCATAATAAGGTTCATATCACAAGGGGCAATATAAAGTGACGTTCTTTCGCATTGAGATTTTATGCATCCAACCATAAAAGCGCATGGCAACCTCTGCTTCCCTCTGCGAAGGGCCTATCCTTTATTATTATCTTCTACCTTATGCAAGAGTCATGGTGATCTTCACCTTTTCTTTTTCATTTTATCCTTTGGCAAGCTCAGCATGTTGGAAAGAACATGATATATATATATATATATATATCTAATTGGATGTAGGGGAGCATGAACCATTATTGTTGACATTACCCTTGAGGTAAAAGGTTGTGGGGCAAAACTATAAGCCCCTATCTTTCTCTGTGTCCGATTAAAACTCCGTAACCACAAGTATTGCGTGAGTGTTAGCAATTATTAGGACTAAATGATAATTGAGTATGTGGACTTGTTTTTTAGCTCTGACATAGAATCTTTCCGATGTTATGATAAATTGCAATTGCTTCAATGACTGAGATTATAGTTTGTCGGAGCCCAATAAGGTTTATGATTTATACTTTTGCATTGTGAATAGATCATCACTTGAACATAAGTAATCATATGACAAAATCTATATATGTTGCTGTTATGAGAATAATCATGATGCCTTCATGTCCGTATTTTATTTTTATCGACACCTCTACCTCTAAACATGGGGATATATTTATTGTTATCGGCTTTTCGCTTGAGGACAAGCAAGGTCTAAGCTTGGGGGAGTTGATACGTCCATTTTGCATCATGCTTTTATATCGATATTTATCACATTATGGACTGTTATTTCACTTTATGTCACAATACTTATGGCTATTCTCTCTTATTTTACAAGGTTTACATAAGGAGGGAGAATGCCAGCAGCTGGAATTCTGGTCTGGAAAAGGAGCAAATATTAGAGACCTATTCTGCGCAACTCCAAAAGTCCTGAAACTCCACGGAACGTCTTAAAAGAAATAAAGAAAAATCCACGCCAAAGATGAAGGCCAGGGGGCCCACACCCTTCTCACGAGGGTGGGGGCGCCCCCCCTAGGGCGCGCCCCCTACCTCATGGGCCCCCTGGTGGCTCTCCGATGCCCATCTTCTGCTATATGAGGTCTTTCGATGAGAAAAAAATAGGAAGGAACTTCTCGGGACGAAACTCCGCCGCCACGAGGCAGAACCTTGGCGGATCCAATCTAGAGCTCCGGCAGAGCTGTTCTGCCGGGGATACTTCCCTCCGGGAGGGGGAAATCATCACCATCGTCATCACCAACGCTCCTCTCATCGGGGGAGGGCAATCTCACTAGCACCATCTCATCTCCAAACCCTAGTTAATCTCTTGTATCCAATTCTTGTCTCAAAGTCCGGGATTGGTGCTAGTAGGTTGCTAGTAGTGTTGATTACTCCTTGTAGTTGATGCTAGTTGGTTTAATTGGTGGAAGATCATATGTTCAGATCCTATATGCATATTATTACCCCTCTGATTATGAACATGAGTATGCTTTGTGAGTAATTACGTTCGTTCCTGAGGACAAGGGAGAAGTCTTGCTATGAGTAGTCATGTGAATTTGGTATTCGTTTGATATTTTGATAAGATGTATGTTGTCTAGCCTCTAGTGGTGTTATGTGAACGTCGACTACATAACACTTCACCATTATTTGGGCCTAGAGGAAGGCATTGGGAAGTAATAAGTAGATGATGGGTTGCTAGAGTGACAGAAGCTTAAACCCTAGTTTATGTGTTGCTTCGTAAGGGGCTGATTTGGATCCATATGTTTCATGCTATGGTTAGGTTTACCTTAATACTTTTGTTGTAGTTGCGGATGCTTGCAATAGAGGTTAATCATAAGTGGGATGCTTGTTCAAGTAAGAACAGCACCCAAGCACCGGTCCACCCACATATCAAATTATCAAAGTATCGAACGCGAGTCATATGAACGTGATGAAAACTAGCTTGACGATATTCCCATGTGTCCTCGGGAGCGCTTTTCCTATTATAAGAGTTTGTTCCGGCTTGTCCTTTGCTACAAAAGGATTGGGCCACCTTGCTGCACTTTATTTACTTTTTGTTACTTGTTGCTCGTTACAATCTATCTTATCACAAAACTATCTGTTACCACTTATTTCAGTACTTGCCGAGAATACCTTGCTGAAAACCGCTTATCATTTCCTTCTGCTCCTCGTTGGGTTCGACACTCTTATCGAAAGGACTACGATAGACCCCCTATACTTGTGGGTCACAACTCCGCCAAAATACTTTACTCATATCATCTCGGCGAGGACAAGTGCAAACAACTTCCACAACTTGCACTAGTTCAAGGAGTTACAAACCCTCTTGGTGGTAAGACAAGGGACAAGGTAACCTAATGATTTCATGGACATCATCATGTATGAACTTTATTCTATGTCCATGGATATCTTTGTTTGTTCCTTGTGGGACTAAGCCGTGTAGGTATTGAAAGTGCAACTCGCTCAAATGGATTGCTCCGAATGATCTACATCAACATTGAGAATCCACATCTTCAACATCTACATGAAGTCATCATCGACAAAACCCAAGGTTAGTTCATACCTCTGAGGGGGGATATCACATCTAGGGGGAGATTTACTCTAAGAGTTGAGCTAAAGCAACTCTAATGGTGTGAACATAACAATGCTTTATGTAAAAGTGGTAACCCCACTTGTGCTTAAACAATGAGTATGACCTATGATCAAATGTTCTCATTTGACTCCTAAGTCAATATACTCATATATAGATGACCTAGTCATCGCCAATTGCTTGATAAATGCCAGAGCGTTTGTGCATGCTTTGCCACATATTTCATTTGCCATTTTATTGTGTGAGCATGTTGATTGCATATTTTACTCATTCGCGGACATCCATTTGTTGCTTTGATTGTTTGGCTCCTTTTCTTTTGCCAAATGGATGGACAAGAATGCCTAAGAACTTCCTCTAGCTATCTATGCTTTTCTCATCTCAAACTCTATTCATTCTACATCACAAAGTTTGATCAAGTCAGATTCGAACACTCTATGTGAGGAGCACTCGGAGTCTCTGATTCGTCATAGACTTAAACTTCCAAAACCTCTTTGTGCATTTCGGTATGACCGATTCATCCTCTTCGGTATGAGCGAGTTCACTGAGTTGATCTAGGTTTTCAATCTCGGTCCAACCGATTGGAACTTTTCGGTCACACCGAGTTGCAGTAACCGCTTGTGATTCTGCATCTCAGTGTCACCGAGTAGTTCCACTCGGTCACACCGACAGTGTCAGGATATATATACCGATGGGTTGAATTTTGAAAACTTCTCCAAAACCCTTCATCCCGCGCGTGTCCTGCTCTACCGCCTCGGGTCTCCGGATCATCCTCTCGTCGCCAGTGACCGCCCACCGCTGGTTTCCATTGCCGTCAACGGATTTCAACGCCGCCGTTGCCGCCGTAGTGAGGTCATCACCAAACTAGGGTATGAGTTCGACCTTTTGTGCATTCTTTTTACCTTTGATTCTAAGCACAAGGCCAATGCCATGTTTCTTGCCACGTTTGAGATCATCCTGTCCAGCAGAACATCCCATAGATTAGATTAGATTCGAAAATTTAGGGTTAGGTTTCCACCGAACTCATCTTGGACCGACCAAGTTGTGGAAATCGGTCTCACCAATTTGGCTTAGGCCATTGCACTTGCATTTCTTGGTCTGACCGAAAGCTGCAAATCGGTGCGACCGAGTTCAACTCTCAGTGAAACCCTAGCAATCTCGAAGTCACCGAACTGTGTCTCGGCCTGACCAATTTCACTAGTTTAGATTCCAAAGGTTGCTTCAGTGTCACCGAGTTTAACAAATCAATAGCTCCGAAATGCTTTCTTTGGAAAACTAAAACTAAGTTTTTGACTCATTTGTTTTGAAAAACCTTTGCACTTTGTGATGCTCATCCACTCTACCTCATCTATATCCATTCACAGGGTCAGCAGTTAGTTTGCTTTGCCAGTATGTCTAACCAGAGTGATAGCCAAAACAAGTCTTAATAGAAGAAGAACCTGAGTGAGGGCACTAGTCCCTCTAGCAGCTATGATGATGGCAGCAGGAGCACCCCAAGCAATCTGCCCAAAGCAGCTACAAGGTCAAGGAAGAAGAGAACCTCAGACTCAGAGGATGAGGATTATGTGGCTGTTGAGGAAGAAGTCAGCTCCAAGAAGAAAGTGTTGCAGAAGGAATATGGAGCTGCTGCTGCAACTAGGCCTGGAATGCACAAGAAGGCCCCTGCAAAGAGGGTGCCAACCTTAAAGGTCAGGGCCTCAACTGTTGAAACTTCCAAGTCAAATGCTGAAGAGGCTGCTGGAGAGGGCAAGAAGAGGAAAGAGAGGGTCAAGAAGACCACTGCCAGAGTCATTGGTAGATCCTCTATGATGAGAGATCCAGCCGAAGATGAAGAAGAGGAAGAGGAAACTGCTCCAGCATCAAAGACTCAAAAGCTGATGGGGGATGCCATCAAGTCTAGGGCTACCCCTTCAAAGCCCAAGTGAAGGAAATATGCCCTAGAGGCAATAATAAAGTTATTATTTATTTCCTTATATCATGATAAATGTTTATTATTCATGCTAGAATTGTATTAACCGGAAACATAATACATGTGTGAATACATAGACAAACAGAGTGTCACTAGTATGCCTCTACTTGACTAGCTCGTTAATCAAAGATGGTTATGTTTCCTAACCATGAACAATGAGTTGTTATTTGATTAACGAGGTCACATCATTAGTTGAATGATCTGATTGACATGACCCATTCCATTAGCTTAGCACCCGATCGTTTAGTATGTTGCTATTGCTTTCTTCATGACTTATACATGTTCCTATAACTATGAGATTATGCAACTCCCGTTTACCGGAGGAACACTTTGGGTACTACCAAACGTCACAACGTAACTGGGTGATTATAAAGGAGTACTACAGGTGTCTCCAATGGTACATGTTGGGTTGGCGTATTTCGAGATTAGGTTTTGTCACTCCGATTGTCGGAGAGGTATCTCTGGGCCCTCTCGGTAATGCACATCACATAAGCCTTGCAAGCATTACAACTATATGAGTTAGTTGTGGAGATGATGTATTACGGAACGAGTAAAGAGACTTGCCGGTAACGAGATTGAACTAGGTATTGGATACCGACGATCGAATCTCGGGCAAGTAACATACCGATGACAAAGGGAACAACGTATGTTGTTATGCGGTCTGACCGATAAAGATCTTCGTAGAATATGTAGGAGCCAATATGGGCATCCAGGTCCCGCTATTGGTTATTGACCGGAGACGTGTCTCGGTCATGTCTACATTGTTCTCGAACCCGTAGGGTCCGCACGCTTAACGTTACGATGACAGTTATATTATGAGTTTATGCATTTTGATGTACCGAAGGTTGTTCGGAGTCCCGGATGTGATCACGGACATGAACGAGGAGTCTCGAAATGGTCAAGACATAAGATTGATATATTGGAAGCCTATTTGGATATCGGAAGTGTTCGGGTGAAATCGGGATTTTACCGGATTACCGGGAGGTTACCGGACCCCCCGGGAATCATATGGGCCTTAGTGGGCCTTAGTGGAAAGGTGAAAGGGCTGCCCATAAGGGCTGCGCGCCCCCCCCTCCCCTAGTCCTATTAGGACTAGGAGAGGTGGCCGGCCACCCCTCTCCCTCTTTCCCCCTTGGGAATCCTAGTTGGAATAGGATTGGGGGGGAGTCCTACTCCCGGTAGGAGTAGGACTCCTCCTGCGCCCTCCTCCTGGCCGGCGCACCTCTCCCCCTTGGCTCCTTTATATACGGAGGCAGGGGGCACCTCTAGACACACAAGTTGATCATTGAGATCGTTCCTTAGCCGTGTGCGGTGCCCCCTGCCACCATATTCCACCTCGATCATATCGTTGTAGTGCTTAGGCGAAGCCCTGCGTCGGTATACATCAAGATCGTCACCACGCCGTCGTGCTGACGGAACTCCCCGAAGCTTTGCTGGATCGGAGCCCGGGGATCGTCATCGAGCTGTACGTGTGCTAAGAACTCGGAGGTGCCGGAGTAACGGTGCTTGGATCGGTCGGATCGGGAAGAAGACGTACGACTACTTCCTCTACGTTGTGTCAACGCTTCCGTTGCGATCTACAAGGGTACGTAGATCACTCTCCCCTCTCGTTGCTATGCATCACCATGATCCTGCGTGTGCGTAGGAATTTTTTTGAAATTACTATGTTCCCAAACAGTGGCATCCGAGCCTGGTTTTATGCGTAGATGTTATATGCACGAGTAGAACACAAGTGAGTTGTGGGCGATACAAGTCATACTGCTTACCAGCATGTCATACTTTGGTTCGGCGGTATTGTTGGATGAAGCAGCCCGGACCGACATTACGCGTATGCTTACGCGAGACTGGTTCTACCGACGTGCTTTGCACATAGGTGGCTGGCGGGTGTCAGTTTCTCCAACTTTAGTTGAATCGAGTATGGCTACGCCCGGTCCTTGAGAAGGTTAAAACAACACCAACTTGACAAACTATCGTTGTGGTTTTGATGCGTAGGTAAGAATGGTTCTTGCTCAGCCCGTAGCAGCCACGTAAAACTTGCAACAACAAAGTAGAGGACGTCTAACTTGTTTTTGCAGGGCATGTTTTGATGTGATATGGTCAAGACATTATGCTATATTTATTGTATGAGATGATCATGTTTTGTAACAGAGTTATCGGCAACTGGCAGGAGCCATATGGTTTTCGCTTTATTGTATGCAATGCAATCGCCCTGTAATTGCTTTACTTTATCACTAAGCGGTAGCGATAGTCATAGAAGCATAATATTGGCGAGACGACAACGATGCTACGATGGAGATCAATGTGTCGCGCCGGTGACGATGGTGATCATGATGGTGCTTCAGGAGATGGAGATCACAAGCACAAGATGATGATGGCCATATCATATCACTTATATTGATTGCATGTGATGTTTATCTTTTATGCATCTTATCTTGCTTTGATTGACGGTAGCATTATAAGATGATCTCTCACTAAAATTATCAAGAAGTGTTCTCCCTGAGTATGCACCGTTGCCAAAGTTCGTCGTGCCCAGACACCACGTGATGATCGGGTGTGATAAGCTCTACGTCCATCTACAACGGGTGCAAGCCAGTTTTGCACACGCAGAATACTCAGGTCAAACTTGACGAGCCTAGCATATGCAGATATGGCCTCGGAACACGGAGACCGAAAGGTCGAGCGTGAATCATATAGTAGATATGATCAACATAACGATGTTCACCATTGAAAACTACTCCATCTCACGTGATGATCGGTTATGGTTTAGTTGATTTGGATCACGTAATCACTTAGAAGATTAGAGGGATGTCTATCTAAGTGGGAGTTCTTAAGTAATTTGATTAATTGAACTTAAACTTATCATGAACTTAGTACCTGATAGTATCTTTGCTTGTTTATGTGTAAGATAGATGGCCCGTGTGTTGTTCCGTTGAATTTTTAATGCGTTTCCTTGAGAAAGCAAAGTTGAAAAAGATGATGGTAGCATTACACGGAACTGGGTCCGTAACTTGAGGATTATCCTCATTGCCTGCACAGAAGAATTAACGTCCTGAAGCACCGCTGGGTGCCGGCTGCCTGCTAGGAGCAACACCAAGATGTTAATGAACGTCTGGCAGAGCAAAGCTGATGACTACTCGATAGTTCAGTGTGCCCATGCTTTACGGCTTAGAACGGGACTTCAACGACGTTTTGAACGTAATGGGAGCCATATGAGATGTTCCAGGAGTTGAAGTTAATATTTCAAGCAAATGCCCGGATTGAGAGATATGAAGTCTCCAATAAATTATAAGCTGCAAGATGGAGGAGAAAAGTTCTGTCAGTGAGCATATACTCAAAATGTCTGGGTATAATAATCAGTTGATTCAACTTGGGAGTTAATCTTCCTGGATTGAGCGTCATTGACAGAATTCCAATCACTGCCACCAAGCTACAAGCTTCGTGATGAACTATAATATGCAAGGGATGAACAAGACAATTCCTGAGCTCTTCGCAATGCTAAAAGCTGCGGAGGTAGAAATCAAGAAGGAGCATCAAGTGTTGATGGTCAACAAGACCACTGGTTTCAAGAAAAGGGGCAAAGGGAAGAAGAAAGGGAACTTCAAGAAGAACAGCAAGCAAGTTGCTTCTCAGGAGAAGAAACTCAAATCTGGACCTAAGCCTGAAACTGAGTGCTTCTACTGCAAGCAGACTGGGTCACTGGAAGCGGAACTGCCCCAAGTATTTGGCGGATAAGAAGGATGGCAAGGTGAACAAAGGTATATGTGATATACATGTTATTGATGTGTACCTTACTAGAGCTCGCAGTAGCACCTGGGTATTTGATACTGGTTCTGTTGCTAATATTTGCAACTCGAAACAGGGACTACGGAATAAGCGGGCACTGGCAAAGGACGAGGTGACGATGCGCGTGGGAAACGGTTCCAAAGTCGATGTGATCGCGGTCGGCACGCTAATTCCACATCACCTTCGGATTAATATTAGACCTAAAATAATTGTTATTTGGTGCCAGCGTTAAGCATGAACATTATATCTGGATCTTGTTTGATGCGAGACGGTTATTCATTTAAATCAGAGAATAATGGTTGTTCTATTTATATGAGTAATATCTTTTATGGTCACGCACCCTTGAAGAGTGGTCTATTCTTATTGAATCTCGAGAGTAGTGATACACATATTCATAATGTTGAAGCCAAAAGATGCAGAGTTGATAATGATGGTGCAACTTATTTGTGGCACTGCCGTTTAGGTCATATCGGTGTAAACCGCATGAAGAAACTCCATACTGATGGACTTTTGGAACCACTTGATTATGAATCGCTTGGTACTTGCGAACCGTGCCTCATGGGCAAGATGACTAAAACACCGTTCTCCGGTACTATGGATAGAGCAACAAATTTGTTGGAAATCATACATACCGATGTATGTGGTCCGATGAATATTGAGGCTCGTGGCGGATATCGTTATTTTCTCACCTTCACAGATGATTTAAGCAGATATGGTTATATCTACTTAATGAAACATAAGTCTGAAACATTTGAAAAGTTTAAAGAATTTCAGAGTGAAGTGGAAAATCATCGTAACAAGAAAATAAAGTTTCTACGATCTGATCGTGGAGGAGAATATTTGAGTTACGAGTTTGGTGTACATTTTGAAAAATTGTGGAATAGTTTCGCAACTCACGCCACCCAGAACACCACAGCGTAATGGTGTGTCCGAACGTCGTAATCGTACTTTACTAGATATGGTGCGATCTATGATGTCTCTTACTGATTTACCGCTATCATTTTGGGGATACGCTCTAGAGACGGCCGCATTCACATTAAACAGGGCACCATCAAAATCCGTTGAGACGACGCCTTATGAACTATGGTTTGGCAAGAAACCAAAGTTGTCGTTTCTGAAAGTTTGGGGCTGCGATGCTTATGTGAAAAAGCTTCAACCTGATAAGCTCGAATCCAAATCGGAGAAATGTGTCTTCATAGGATATCCAAAGGAAACTATTGGATACACCTTCTATCACAGATCCGAAGGCAAGACTTTTGTTGCTAAATTCGGAAACTTTCTGGAGAAGGAGTTTCTCTCGAAAGAAGTGAGTGGGAGGAAAGTAGAACTTGACGAGGTAACTGTACCTACTCCCTTATTGGAAAGTAGTACATCACAGAAACCTGTTTCTGTGACACCTACACCAATTAGTGAGGAAGCTAATGATAATGATCATGAAACTTCAGAACAAGATATTACTGAACCTCTAGATCAACCAGAGTAAGATCCGCACCAGAGTGGTATGGTAACCCTATTCTGGAAGTCATGCTACTAGATCATGATGAACCTACAAACTATGAAGAAGCGATGGTGAGCACAGATTCCGCAAAGTGGCTTGAATTCATGAAATCTGAGATGGGATCCATGTATGAGAACAAAGTATGGACTTTGGTTGACTTGCCCGATGATCGGCAAGCAATTGAGAATAAATGGATCTTCAAGAAGAAGACTGACGCTGATGGTAATGTTACTGTCTACAAAGCTCGACTTGTCGCGAAAGGTTTTCGACAAGTTCAAGAGGTTGACTACGATGAGACTTTCTCACCCGTAACGATGCTTAAGTCTGTCCGAATCATGTTAGCGATTGCCGCATGTTATGATTATGAAATTTGGTAGATGGATGTCAAAACTGCATTCCTGAATGGATTTCTGGAAGAAGAGTTGTATATGATGCAACCGGAAGGTTTTGTCGATCCAAAGGGAGCTAACAAAGTGTGCAAGCTCCAGCGATCCATTTATGGACTGGTGCAAGCCTCTCGGAGTTGGAATAAACGCTTTGATAGTGTGATCAAAGCATTTGGTTTTATAAAGACTTTCGGAGAAGCCTGTATTTACAAGAAAGTGAGTGGGAGCTCTGTAGCATTTCTGATATTATATGTGGATGACATATTGCTGATTGGAAATGATATAGAATTTCTGGATAGCATAAAGGGATACTTGAATAAAAGTTTTTCAATGAAAGACCTCGGTGAAGATGCTTACATATTAGGCATTAAGATCTATAGAGATAGATCAAGACGCTTAATTGGACTTTCACAAAGCACATACCTTGACAAGATTTTGAAGAAATTCAAAATGGATCAAGCAAAGAAAGGATTCTTGCTTGTGTTACAAGGTGTGAAGTTGAGTAAGACTCAATGCCCGACCACTGCAGAAGATAGAGAATATGAAAGATGTTCCCTATGCATCAGCCATAGGCTCTATCATGTATGCAATGCTGTGTACCAGACCTAATGTGTGCCTTGCTATAAGTTTAGCAGGGAGGTACCAAAGTAATCCAGGAGTGGATCACTGGACAGCGGTCAAGAACATCCTGAAATACCTGAAAAGGACTAAGGATATGTTTCTCGTATATGGAGGTGACAAAGAGCTCACCGTAAAAGGTTACGTTGATGCAAGCTTTGACACTGATCCGGACGATTCTAAATCGCAAACCGGATACGTGTTTACATTAAACGGTGGAGCTGTCAGTTGGTGCAGTTGTAAACAAAGCGTCGTAGCGGGATCTACATGTGAAGGCGGAGTACATAGCTGCTTCGGAAGCAGCAAATGAAGGAGTCTGGATGAAGGAGTTCATATCCGATCTAGGTGTCATACCTAGTGCATCGGGTCCAATGAAAATCTTTTGTGACAATACTGGTGCAATTGCCTTGGCAAAGGAATCCAGATTTCACAAAAGGACCAAACACATCAAGAGACGCTTCAACTCCATCCGGGATCTAGTCGAGGTGGGAGACATAGAGATTTGCAAGATACATACGGATCTGAATGTTGCAGACCCGTTGACTAAGCCTCTTCCACGAGCAAAACATGATCAGCACCAAGGCTCCATGGGTGTTAGATTCATTACAGTGTAATCTAGATTATTGACTCTAGTGCAAGTGGGAGACTGAAGGAAATATGCCCTAGAGGCAATAATAAAGTTATTATTTATTTCCTTATAATCATGATAAATGTTTATTATTCATGCTAGAATTGTATTAACCGGAAACATAATACATGTGTGAATACTTTATTTCCTTATATCATGATAAATGTTTATTATTCATGCTAGAATTGTATTAACCGGAAACATAATAAATGTGTGAATACATAGACAAACAGAGTGTCACTAGTATGCCTCTACTTGACTAGGTCGTTAATCAAAGATAGTTATGTTTCCTAACCATGGACAAAGAGTTGTTATTTGATTAACGAGGTCACATCATTAGTTGAATGATCTGATTGACATGACCCATTCCATTAGCTTAGCACCCGATCGTTTAGTATGTTGCTATTGCTTTTCTTCATGACTTATACATGTTCCTATGACTATGAGATTATGCAACTCCCGTTTGCCGGAGGAACACTTTGGGTGCTACCAAACGTCACAACGTAACTGGGTGATTATAAAGGAGCATTACAGGTGTCTCCAAAGGTAGATGTTGGGTTGGCGTATTTCGAGATTAGGATTTGTCACTCCGATTGTCGGAGAGGTATCTCTGGGCCCTCTCGGTAATACACATCACATAAGCCTTGCAAGCATTACAACTAATATGTTAGTTATGAGATGATGTATTACGGAACGAGTAAAGAGACTTGCCGGTAACAAGATTGAACTAGGTATTGGATACCGACGATCGAATCTCGAGCAAGTAACATACCGATGACAAAGGGAACAACGTATGTTGTTATGCGGTCTGACCGATAAAGATCTTCATAGAATATGTAGGAGCCAATATGGGCATCCAGGTCCCGCTATTGGTTATTGACCAGGAGACGTGTCTCGGTCATGTCTACATTGTTCTCGAACCCGTAGGGTCCGCACGCTTAAGGTTACGATGACAGTTATATTATGAGTTTATGCATTTTGATGTACCGAAGGTTGTTCGGAGTCCCGGATGTGATCACGGACATGACGAGGAGTCTCGAAATGGTCGAGACATAAAGATTGATATATTGGAAGCCTACGTTTGGATATCGGAAGTGTTCCGGGTGAAATCGGGATTTTACCGGAATACCGGGAGGGTTACCGGAATCCCCCGGGAGCTATATGGGCCATAGTGGGCCTTAGTGGAAAAGAGAAGGGGCTGCCCTAGATGGGCTGCGCGCCTCCCCCTTCCCCTAGTCCTATTAGGACTAGGAGAGGTGGCCGGCCCCCTCCTCCTCTTTTCCCCCTCCGAGGAATCCTAGTTGGACTAGGATTGGGGGGGGGGAATCCTACTCCCAGAGGGAGTAGGACTCTCCTGCGCCCTCCTCCTTGGCCGGCCAGCCCTCCCCCTTGTCTCCTTTATATACGGAGGCAGGGGACACCTCTAGACACACAAGTTGATCCACGTGATCTATTCCTTAGCCGTGTGCGGTGCCCCCTGCCACCATATTCCTCGATAATACTGTAGCGGAGTTTAGGCGAAGCCCTGCTGCTGTAGAACATCAAGATCGTCGCCATGCCGTCGTGCTGACGGAACTCTTCCCCGACGCTTTGCTGGATCGGAGCCCGGGGATCATCATCGAGCTGTACGTGTGCTAAGAACTCGGAGGTGCCGGAGTAACGGTGCTTGGTTCGGTTGGATCGGGAGAAGACGTACGACTACTTCCTCTACGTCGTGTCATCGCTTCCGCAGTCGGTCTGCGTTGGGTACGTAGACAACACTCTCCCCCTCGTTGCTATGCATCACATGATCTTGCGTGTGCGTAGGAATTTTTTGAAATTACTACGAAACCCAACACATACCATGTCACAATCCTTTGTCAAACCATATGCTTTGCATGAAGATGACACTTGTTGGGTGAATCACCGCTTGAATGCTTGGTTTTGCACTAACGCTAACCACATTTGTTTTTCCAAGTGTTTGTTGTCTTTGCTCCTTTTAAAGGAATCCCAAGATGGTGCGACATTGGAGAGTGCCCATTTCGAGCTTCAAGATGACGAGAACTTGGTGATCGACCATTCCTACATGGCGACGCCATCTCTTTCCCATGGTGATTTGGATTTCGATCCGAGGTCGGATCTTTCCCAAGGGGGAGGGGATGATGCGGAGCATCCTATGGACATCACCATGTCAAGAGTCCGTTCGCAAGTGACACGTGCGACATCTACTTCACATACATAAAGGTGAATCATCTCCTTTACACGTGTTCACTTGACCCCTTCGAGGATGGTATACTACTTGACACTCCTCTCGTGTGCATGCATAGGTATTGTCGGAACACCATGGACGAGGAGGAGGAGTGCGAGCACAAGTGTACAACTACACCATCCGCGAGGAGAAGCATGGAAGAGAAGGAAGAAGAGGACCCGCCCAGTATGGAACGAGCGGTACTACCACCAACACCAGGCGGTACTACCGCTGAAGGCACGTAGGTGTTGGGGACCGTAGCAGAAATTTAAAATTTTCTATGCATCACCAAGATCAATCTATGGAGTCATCTAGCAACGAGAGAGAGAGGAGAGTGCATCTAAGAAAACTGTCCCAACTAATCTCAGAGGGAGGAGTGGATCTACATACCCTTGTAGATCGCGCGCGGAAGCGTTCAAGAGAACGGGGTTGATGGAGTCGTACTCGTCGTGATCCAAATCACCGATGATCCTAGCGCCGAACGGATGGCACCTCCGCGTTCAACACACGTACGGAGCAGAGACGTCTCCTCCTTCTTGATCCATCAAGGGGGGAGGAGAAGTTGATGGAGATCCAGCAGCACGACGACGTGGTGGTGGAAGCAGCTGGATTCCAGCAGGGCTTCGCCAAGCGCTACTGGAGGAGGAAGAGGTGTCACGGGAGGAAGAGGGAGGCGCCAGGGCTTAGGGTGCGGCTGCCCTCCCTCCCCTCCACTATATATAGGGGCTAGGGGGGCGCATGCCCCCTCGGGGGGCAACGGCCCCCTAGGGTTTCCAACCCTAGCCGCCTTGGGCCCTTGGGTGGGGCACACCAGCCCACCAGGGGCTGGTTCCCGCGCCACTTAAGCCCATGGGGCCCTCCGGGATAGGTGGCCCCACCTGGTAGACCCCCGGGACCCTTCCGGTGGTCCCGGTACGATACCGGTGACCCCCGAAACTCTCTCGGTGGCCGAAACTAGACTTCGTATATACAAATTTTTACCTCCGGACCATTCCGAAACTCCTCCTGGCATCCGGGATCTCATCCGGGACTCCGAACAACTTTCAGTTAACCACATACTAATATCTCTACAACTCTAGCGTCACCGAACCTTAAGTGTGTAAATCCTACGGGTCCGGGAGACACGTAGACATGACTGAGACAACTCTCCAGTCAATAACCAACACCGGGATCTGGATACCCATGTTGGCTCCCACATGCTCCACGATAATCTCATCGGATGAACCACGATGTCGAGGATCAATCAATCCCGTATACAGTTCCCTTTGTCTATCGGTACGATACTTGCCCGAGATTCGATCGTCGATATACCGATACCTTGTTCAATCTCGTTACGGAAAGTCTCTTTACTCGTTCCCATAACACATCATCCCGTGAACAACTCCTTGATCACATTGAGCTCATTATGATGATGTCCTACCGAGTGGGCCCAGAGATACCTCTCCGTCATACGGAGTGACAAATCCCAGTTTCGATTCGTGCCAACCCAACAGATACTTTCGGAGATACCCGTAGTGTACCTTTATAGCCAACCAGTTACGTTGTGACGTTTGGCACACCCAAAGTACCCTTACGGTATCCGGGAGTTGCACAATCTCATGGTCTAAGGAAAAGATACTTGACATTAGAAAAGCTTTAGCAGACGAACTACACGATCTTGTGCTATGCTTAGGATTGGGTCTTGTCCATCACATCATTATCCTAATGATGTGATCCCGTTATCAATGACATCCTATGTCCATGGTTAGGAAACCGTAACCATCTATTGATCAACGAGCTAGTCAACTAGAGGCTCACTAGGGACATGTTGTGGTCTATGTATTCACACATGTATTACGATTTCCGGATAACACAATTATAGCATGAACATAGACAATTATCATGAACAAGGAAATATAATAATAACCATTTTATTATTGCCTCTAGGGCATATTTCCAACAGTCTCCCACTTGCACTAGAGTCAATAACTAGTTACATTGTGATAGAATCGAATTTGACCCACAAGTATAGGGGATCTATCGTAGTCCTTTCGATAAGTAAGAGTGTCGAACCCAACGAGGAGCAGAAGGAAATGATAAGCGGTTTTCAGCAAGGTATTCTCTGCAAGTACTGAAATAAGTGGTAACAGATAGTTTTGTGACAAGATAGAGAGAGATGAGCAACAAGTAACAAAAGTAAATAAAGTGCAGCAAGGTGGCCCAATCCTTTTTGTAGCAAAGGACAAGCCGGAACAAACTCTTATAATAGGAAAAGCGCTCCCAAGGACACATGGGAATATCGTCAAGCTAGTTTTCATCACGTTCATATGATTCGCGTTCGAGTACTTTGATAATTTGATATGTGGGTGGACCGGTGCTTGGGTGCTGTTCTTACTTGAACAAGCATCCCACTTATGATTAACCTCTATTGCAAGCATCCGCAACTACAACAAAAGTATTAAGGTAAACCTAACCATAGCATGAAACATATGGATCCAAATCAGCCCCTTACGAAGCAACGCATAAACTAGGGTTTAAGCTTCTGTCACTCTAGCAACCCATCATCTACTTATTACTTCCCAATGCCTTCCTCTAGGCCCAAATAATGGTGAAGTGTTATGTAGTCGACGTTCACATAACACCACTAGAGGCTAGACAACATACATCTTATCAAAATATCAAACGAATACCAAATTCACATGACTACTAATAGCAAGACTTCTCCCTTGTCCTCAGGAACAAACGTAATTACTCACAAAGCATATTCATGTTCATAATCAAAGGGGTAATAATATGCATATAGGATCTGAACATATGATCTTCCACCAAATAAACCAACTAGCATCAACTACAAGGAGTAATCAACACTACTAGCAACCTACTAGCACCAATCCCGGACTTTGAGACAAGAATTGGATACAAGAGATGAACTAGGGTTTGGAGATGAGATGGTGCTGGTGAAGATGTTGATGGAGATTGCCCTCTCCCGATGAGAGGAGCGTTGGTGATGACGATGGTGATGATTTCCCCCTCTCCGGAGGGAAGTATCCCCGGCAGAACAGCTCTGCCGGAGCTCTAGATTGGATCCGCCAAGGTTCCGCCTCGTGGCGGCGGAGTCTCGTCCCGAAAAGTTCCCTCTGATTTTTTTCTCATCGAAAGACTTCATATAGGAGAAGATGGACGTCGAGACCCACCAGGGCCCACGAGGTAGGGGGCGCGCCCTAGGGGGGCCCACCCTCGTGAGCAGGGTGTGGGCCCCCTGGCCTTCATCTTTGGCGAGGATTTTTCTTTATTTATTTTAAGATGTTCCGTGGAGTTTCAGGACTTTTGGAGTTGCGCAGAATAGGTCTCTAATATTTGCTCCTTTTCCAGCCCAGAATTCCAGCTGCCGGCATTCTCCCTCCTTATGTAAACCTTGTAAAATAAGAGAGAATAGCCATAAGTATTGTGACATAAAGTGAAATAACAGTCCATAATGCGATAAATATCGATATAAAAGCATGATGCAAAATGGACGTATCAACTCCCCCAAGCTTAGACCTCGCTTGTCCTCAAGCGAAAAGCGATAACAATAAATATGTCCTCATGTTTAGAGGTAGAGGCATCGATAAAAATAAAATACGGACATGAAGGCATCATGATTATTCTCATAACAGCAACATATATAGATTTTGTCATATGATTACTTATGTTCAAGTGATGATCTATTCACAATGCAAAA
>NC_053025.1:110489937-110503538 GCF_003073215.2 Triticum urartu
AGTAACAATCGCAGAGGTGCTCCCCTTATGCCCTAGCCGAATTAACGGGAACGTAGGGCATAAATACAAGAGCCAGGCAACCCAGCTTGGCCAAAACTTAAGTCATATCGATGCATATAATGGCGAAAAAAGGTACATGCGGAAGCTATACACATGTGCGGGGCCTGAGGCCCAGATAAATAATTAAGCTTCTGTGAAAGAAGCCCCCAGGTATGATGAGCGCGGCTAGCGCATCTATAATGTGCAAGCGAGGCACAAGTTGGCCCTTGAAGGCCTAGAGAAAGAATAAAAGAAAGGAAGAAAGAAAAACAAGACAGATAATGTATATGCAAAAAATGGACAAAGGAGGGGGCGAACATAGAGTCCGGTGCTAGGCGTAGAATCTTCGGAGCCTGGCCGCGTTCCATGGGTTCGGCTCGAGTCGACTAGTCGATGCATCCCGCAGTCGGTACGCTCCACCGGTCAGAACTTGGTCAATAATGAAGGGACCTTCCCATTTGGGCTCGAGCTTGTTCTTTTTCTTATCCGGCAGGCGTAGAACTAGTTCGCCAACGTTATAAGTTTTGGCCCGTACTTCTCTGCTTTGGTATCTGCGAGCCTGTTGCTGATAAAATGCGGAACGGGCTTTGGCTACGTCGCGCTCCTCCTCCAGGTGTCCAGACTGTCCTGCCGATCGAGCTCGGCTTCTCTTTCTTCGTACATGCGCACTCGAGGTGAGTCATGAATTATGTCACAGGGCAAGACTGCCTCTGCGCCCGTACACCATAAAAGAAGGGTGTATATCCGGTACTACGATTCGGCGTGGTCCGCAGCCCCCAGAGTACGGAGTCGAGCTCCTCTACCCAGTGCGTGTTAGACTCCGTTAAGGAACGCACTAATCTGGGTTTAATGCCGCTCATTATAAGACCGTTTGCTCGCTCGACTTGGCCGTTGGTTTGTGGGTGATAGACTGAAGCATAATCGAGCTTGATGCCCATTTTGCTGCACCAGAGTTTTACCTCATCGGCTGTGAAGTTTGTGCCGTTGTCAGTGATGATGCTGTGGGGGACGCCATAACGGTGTACGACCCCAGATATGAAGTCTATCACTGGTCCGATTCGGCTGTTTTAACAGTTTGGCCTCTATCCATTTGGTGAATTTATCCACCATGACCAGTAAGTATTTTTTCTTGTGGGTTCCCCCTTTAAGGGGTCCAACCATGTCAAGCCCCCAGACCGCGAAGGGCCACGTAATGGGGATTGTTTGGAGGGCAGTGGGTGGCATGTGGCTTTGATTTGCAAAGAGCTGGCAACCGGCGCAACGTTGGACCAAGTCCTGTGCATCTGCCCGGGCCGTTGGCCAATAGAATCCTGTACGGAAGGCCTTGCTTACAAGAGCCCGGGCTGCGGCGTGGTGACCGCCGAGTCCGGCGTGGATTTCTGCCAAAAGGTCCGCCCTTCCTCTTCGGAGATGCACCTTTGAAGGACTCCGGTAGTGCTTTTTTTATACAATTCTCCCTCATGTGGAACCCTGTAGGCCTTAGATCGCCGCACTATGCAGCGTGCCTCATTTTGGTCCTCCGGAAGTTCCTGCCTAGTTAGGTAGGCCAGGAATGGTTCTGTCCACGGGGCATAATGGCCATTATTACGTGGGCTGAAGGTGTTATTTCGGTGGCGGAGCCTCCGATTGTGTCAGAGTGTTCGGTATCGGGCATTTTGGCCGGGTCCGGACTATTGTTACCGGTGTCCCCTTCCCATACTACGGATGGCTTGAACAGCTTTCCAGAAATATGTTGGGGGGACCGCATCGCGTTTTGCGCCGATGCGGGCGAGGATATCCGCCGCTTGATTGTTTTCCCGAGCCACATGGTGAAATTAGTCCCTCGAACCGAGCTGACATTTTTAGGACGGTGTTTCGGTAGGCCGCCATTTTCGGATCCTTGGCGTCAAAGTCTCCATTTATTTGGGATATTGCAAGGTTTGAATCCCCACGCACCTCCAGGCGTTGAATGCCCATGGAGACTGCCATCCGAAGACCATGCAACAGAGCTTCGTATTCGGCTGCGTTGTTGGAGTCTGTATACAATATTTGCAGTACGTACTGAACAGTATCTCCGGTTGGGGACGTCAGGACGACGCCAGCCCCTAGACCAGCCAGCATTTTAGAACCGTCGAAGTGCATGATCCAATTGGAGTATGCGCCGTACTCTTTAGGGAGTTCGGCCTCCGTCCATTCGGCGACAAAGTCGGCCAATACTTGCGACTTAATGGCTCGTCGAGGTTTGTATGTTATGTCGAACGGGAGGAGCTCAATGGCCCATTTAGCGATCCGGCCCGTAGCGTCGTGGTTGTTTATAATATCATTAAGTGGCACTTCCGAGGCTACTGTAATCGAACACTCTTGAAAGTAGTGTCGCAGCTTCGGGATGCCATGAATAAACTATGCTATCAATCGCGGCACCCAGCGAGAACAGGAATCATTAAACGCGATTGCTTTTCCCACCAAAGCCAAACCCCACCACAAGAAGCAGAGTCATCCAAATACAAGGAATATAAACTCTGAGCCGCGATTAGCATCAATAAAGCGATTGTCTTTCTGTACCAAGATGTTGTGTGTTGCCAGAAGACATGGTCTCTGGGCTGGCAATGCAGGGTAAACCGGTCGCTCTGAGCCGGGGTGCCACAACGCTTGGTATCAGAGCCGCGCTGACTGTAGGCCACGCTAGACTACGACGTGTTAACTGGACGTTAGATACGAGTTTAAGTTGAGTGCCGGTAGCATTGTAGCTGGTTGTTGCATTGCATGCACTTGTTTTATTTTTATGCTAACCTACTAATGGTTGTGAGTGTAGATGGCTCCGGTGCCGTATCCGTGCCAGTTGCAGCTGATGCCGTACACGTCGCCGCATCTCCTTCGTAACGTGTGGCATCGGCTGTACCCCCTCGGTGACGACCCAGTCTATCGTGTGTACCGGGAGCGTCTAGCTGACTCAGTGTATGAGTATCACGCAGTGGTTACTCTGCGCACCAGTTCCGATTCCAGCACTTACACTCGTACCTCTCGGAGCGGTTACGCTTCTACGCTTCTCAGGCTGTCCAGTTTGCTGCATTCGAGGTCCTTGTCGAGCTTCGTTACACGAGGTCTGGATGCAGAACCACCCAGGTTTCTACTACTATCCTTCTCTGCACGACATGGTCGTACATCTTGCTCGTTATCACTGCTAGCTATCTTATGATCCACGAGCTGGCTCGAGAGCTGACTCGTGCTCACTGCTTTAGCCGCTGCTTTAGTCACTACTAGATCTGCCACTACTCCCTCCTCTCTGGGATTTACTCCTTATATTCCAGCCAGTTCTAGTTCCCCTGTTTCACCGGTTACTCCCCCGAGTAGCTCGGGCGCCTCGAGTGAACCCTGCCTGAGTGGGTTACACTTCTCACTACACTGTAGCCCCGATGATTCATCCCCACCTGCCCCTGAGACCGCCCTCTAGGAGCGTCGTCGTGTTACCTTTAACCCGGAGGTTTCCGTTAACCTCGTCAGTTCAGGATCCGAGTCCGCTTCAGGAGAGGACACCGCAGCACCAGCAGAGCAGTAGAGCCTCTGAGTATCCGTAGTCGTTGGGATGATGTCCGGATGTAGTAGTACGAGTCATGATGTTTCGTTGTCTGTATGAGAGTAGTTGAACCTGGCATGTTGGTTATCTTTCATGTATGAGTCTATGTATAATTATGTTGGAACTCTATTTT
Organism: Triticum urartu; assembly: GCF_003073215.2. Lineage (NCBI taxonomy): Eukaryota > Viridiplantae > Streptophyta > Magnoliopsida > Poales > Poaceae > Triticum > Triticum urartu. Next base: position 110,493,663 of record NC_053025.1, read on the forward strand.
ATTCGCCGTGTTTTCTTCGTCATTTCGGTTTTTCTCGGGCTTTCGTTGCTGGCTTTTCCCCAATTTATTTTGAATGTTTCTCATCTCGGTTGCGTTGTATTGGGAAAAATCATAATAGGATGATGCGGGAGGCAGCAGTAGCAAATTCGTGAGGGAACTCCTGTTCGTCGTTCCGCACGACAGGCAGGACACTCTCCCGAGCCGTACGTTCGCCACCGCCTCCACCGCCAAATCCGCCTCCACCGAGCAAATTCTGCGAATATGTTTGAGGAAAGAAAAATAATGATCTGATTGAAATATTAAGAAGTGTGCAAGCTATGGTTGGACAGAATGGAAATCAGAACGGTCATACTCCAAGTTGTCAGATTTTCAGAGGACCAAGCCTCCCAGTTTCAGTCAGGTTGTTGATCCCTTGGATGTAGACGATTGGTTGCACCATTGAGAGAAAAAGCTTGAGATTGCTCGTACTGAAGAAAATGATAAAGTTCCATTTGCAACTCATTATCTTGAAGGCGTTGCTGCCATATGGTGGGAAAATGCAAAAGCCATGTGGCCTGCTGATGAAGAAATCACCTGGTGCAAAATTCAAGGATCAGTTCCGGAAATATCATATCAGCAGAATTTCTCGCAGCTCATCCAAGGAAATCAGTCTGTGGTGAATATTTGCAAAAATTCAATCATCTGGCCCGTTACTCCCTTTATGACGTGGCCACCGAGAAAAAGATTGACAGATTTCTTGGTGGCATTAAATCCGCAACTCCGGTACCTCTAGTATGTTTGATTTTCCCAGATTTCCAAACTCTGGTAAACAAAGCTTTCATTGATGAAAGGGAGCACAAGCTACAATAGACCTGCTAACAGCAGGTCAACTCTTAATCTTCCCCAGTCGTATGGATCAGATAGCGCCAGTTTAGCACCTGACTAAAAACGCCACAAGCGGCCAACATGTGAGACGCACACTCAAAGAAACAGAGTGCATAATGCAGTTGATGGCATACCACCGTGCAAAAACTCGCAACCTGGGTGTCCTATTGATGGGAGGTAGAGCATCAGTGGTGTAGTATGGTAAATACAAGCCCCAATTCGGTAACAGACAAATCTGTCCAAGCGGAAGGAATTGAAGAACCAAGCCACTCAACCATCGTTCAAATGTCGTCGTGAGCAGCAACTCCCAGTAGCATGGATCGAGGCTCGTTCGAAGCAGCCAGAATAATGAAATGGGACACAAAAGAGAATAAAGCTAGAAATGCCCAAAAATTCTTGCCTCAAGATTGTGGGCAAAAACGGAACATATCAGGCAGTGGCGACCCAAACAGCAAGGGCAAATGCCTTCTATTCAGGCCACAAGTCAATGTATGGCGTCATGTCCGACAGCCACCCGTTCTACCACCGCCAAACGCCAAAGACAACATAAACTGGGATACATAGGCTTCGATCAACTACTCTCCGCCGATGCAAGCCCAAGAGAAGAAGCAGAACCCGAAGGTCTTGGCGAGGAGACAAAAGAGAAATCAGTCATTGCGTATGCTGTATTTGTCCTAAATACTAATACATCCACATGCAGAAGTATTTATAATTTGGTACTCATACGACTCTGGGCGCTTCCACTACTTTTATTACCTCGAAGATTGGTTGCCCAAAACAAAATTTCCGCATTTGTTTCGGTTTTGGCAAGAAGTATGCCGGATACAAACCCCGGGATCCTTATCAAGGAGCAATCTGGTCTGCCGTAATCTGGAAATCAATATCATGGAGTCTGTTTTCAACTTCTTTGATAATCAATTGAGTCTGCTAAGCTGGATGTTATCTTGGGTATGAATTGGTTGACCCAATATCAAGTATGCATAAATGCGACCCGAGAAGTCACTTTGACCAGTCAGAAGGGGCAGACTACAAATTCTATGCTCGCAGAAGCATACCCAAGAAAGAAATGGCTTTCACCGCTGTGCTGAATTGGAATTAATTCCTGTGGTCAGTGAGTTTCCTGATGTATTTCCAGAAGAACTGCCAGGCATGCCACCCGAGATCGAGAGCTTGAGTTTGCAATAGATCTTGTGCCCGGAACCGCACCGTTATACAAGAAGTATTACCGGATGCCCTCATCAGAATTAGTGGAGCTAAAGAAACAGCTTGATGAAATGCTCCAGAAAGGATATATCCGTCCCAGCTCTTCACCATGGGGATCACCTGCTATTTCTGTGGACAAAAAGGATGGCCTCCGCATGTGTGTGGATTACCGTCAGCTGAACGATGTCACCATCAAAAATAAATATCCACTGCCAAGGATTGATGATCTGTTCGATCAGCTCAGTGGGGCCAAAGTATTCTCCAAGATTGATCTAAGGACAGGGTATCATCAACTCAAGATTAAAAAGGAAGATATTCCTAAGACCGCATTCACTACTCGGTACGGTCTTTATGAATATACAGTTATGTCCTTTGGTCTCACCAATGCCCCTGCCTTCTTCATGCATATGATGAACAAAGTATTCATGGACTTCCTCGATAAATTCGTGGTAGTCTTCATCGATGACATACTCATTTACTCCAAGTGAAGAAGACATTACAAGGATCACCTCCGAGCAGTGCTACAACGACTCCGCGACCATCAGCTATACGCCAAATTCAGTAGTGTGAGTTTTGGCTCAAGCAAGTTGGATTTCTTGGACACGTTCTATCTGCCGAAGGTATAGCCGTGGACCCAAGCAAAGTAAAGGATGTGCTCGATTGGTTGCCACCCACAACCTATCATCACAGATCCGGAGTTTTCTTGGATTAGCCGGGTATTACCGTCGTTTCATTGAAGGGTTTTCCAAGATTGCTAAGCCCATGACGGAGCTGCTCAAAAAGGATAAGAAGTTTGAATGGACCAAGGACTGTGAGAAAAGTTTTAATGAGCTAAAGATACGGCTGACGACCGCACCGTGTTAACTCTTCCAGATATCTACCGCATTTTGATGTGTATTGTGACGCCTCCAGACAAGGACTTGGATGCGTACTTATGCAAGACAAGGTAGTAGCTATGCATCGACAGCTAACGACCCCACGAGGAAATATATCCCACTCATGATCTGGAAATTGGTCGTGCGGGTGAGTGGGCATGCCTCCTAATATATTGGTCGGACTGACACCTATCTCCTCGTGAAGCGCCTGCCTGCCATAATTTTTTTATCGTACCACAAACAGACCTCAAGAGCATATATATTACTACGCCACTGTTCAATCTCCCCGTCAGACCGAGGTGGGGCTTGAGTTGTCAAGGCATGCATACATACGGGGCATCATGTGCTCACATGGACATAAAAACTAACCACGGTAGGCGAACACTGCAGAACACGGTAAGGTCGGCCGATATACTAGCCAGTGGAAAAGCCCTGTTAGCCTGAATTGTCATAGCGTGGTAGATTACCGTAGCCTGCCAGAACTTCAAAGCGAGATCAATCAGCTCAACCTGGTCATAGTTGATGCTGGCCTTGCTAATATTTTGGAAGTTGCCCCCACACTTGAGGAAGAGATCCAAAGGCCCAGCCAGCTGACACCGTCCTGCAGAAACGTGCCAAGAATGATGGTAGCAGGACAGACTTCAGACTTCTCGAAGGATCAATTTGGTACCCTTTCCGTGGAAGGATTTGTGTACCCAATCAAGGCGGATTTAAAGCAGAAAATCCTGTGAAGCACACGAATCTTCGTATTCCATTCACCCTGGGAGGTACAAAAATGTATGAAGACCTCCGACAAATATTTTGGTGGGATGGAATGAAGAAACATTGCCTATTTTGTGGCATGTTGCGACATATGCAACAAGGTAAAGGCAGAGCATCAGAAGCCAGCCGGACTTCTCCAACCACTGCCAGTCTCACAATGGAAATGGGATGATGTCTGCATGGATTTCATAACAGGACTACCAAGACTCAGTGAGGCAATGATGCAATCTGGGTCATAGTGGACACCTTAACCAAGGTTGCTCACTTTATCCCGATCAGAACCACATATCGAGCAGACCAACTCGCACAGCTGTATGTATCCAGGATAGTCAGTCTGCATGGAGTACCTCCGAACCATCACTTCTGACCGAGGTTCACTTTTTACCTCCGCTTTTTGGTCATGTCTCCATCAAGCCTTGGGGACAGCTGAAATACAGTACCGCTTATCATCCTCAGACTGATGGACAGACAGAGCGGGTAAACCAAATACTCGAAGATATGTTGCGAGCCTGTGCTTTGGCCAAGGACCTAAATGGGAAGACTGCTCTGCCGAACATAGTGCCCTGAGTTCTCTTATAACAACAGTATAACTCATATAAAGTTGTGTCCAGGAACGCATCTAAAGATGTCACCTACGAACAGTCGATTGGTTATGGCCGTAAAAGCAGGGCCGCCCAGACTGCCTCGTGTGCAAATTGGTCTCAAACTGGAAGATAGCCAGATACATCGCAACAACTCATGATGAGTTATTATGATCGGCAAAACGCTGATGCACCAACCAGCTTCAGTTTTGAACCCGGAGAACGATATACCTCCGAGTCACTCCTATGAAAGGAGTCAAGAGATTTCAGACTCGATGGGAAAGTGCACCTAGATTTATTGGTCCATTTCCAGTCATGTCCCGAGTGGGCACTGTTGCATATCAGTTGGAACTACCCCCTAATTGTCAGACGTGCACAACGTGTTTCATGTTTCCAAGTTGAGGCGATGCATATCGCCGCCTGAGAAAAAAACTGCATGACTGAATAGAGTTGGCAAGGGATTTAACATATGAAGGAGACCAATTAGAATTTTGGATCAGATGGAAAGAGTCACTCGCAATAAAGTAAGGAAGTTTTACAAAGTTCAGTGGGAGCATCACACGAGAGTCAGAATCAACATGGGAAGAGAAGAATTTCTAAGGGCGACATTATCCAGAATGGTTTTCCCAAGCAACCGAATCTCGAGGACGAGATTCATTCTAAGTGGGGGAGGTTTGTGACAGCCTGTTTTTCCCTCCTTTATTGCCTATTTTTCATTTGGTTTGATTTTGAAATTTGGAGTTTTTGAATCTTTTCATATGGACTTAAACACTTGGGTACCCTTGGCTTTCACCCAAGTGCCTCATTTCCCTCTCTAATCATCATTCACTCTCTGGTTCTACCCAAAATAATATTTGGAATATTTTTCTTTAATGAAAAATATTCATTTTCCCCTCCAAAACCCTAGCCAGTTCAATTTGCTCCAAAGCAACCCCAATTTTTCTTGCCCACAAAAATCTGAGAAAATTCACAAATATTCTCTGAACCCTAGGGCACCTTCCTGAGCAAAAATATTGTACCACTTTTTGGAATATTTTTGCTACAGAAAATATTTTCTGTTCTGGACAGAAATGGTGGTTTCTACAGCAACTACCATTTTACTTGCTCCATTGTGCCTGATTTTTCTTGTGCATCATCACCTTAGTAGATGATTGCTAACCTCCAAAGCACAGCCTCCAACTCCCAGCCATTTAACCTCGTAACCTCTCAAAGTTGATCAGAAACTTACCAAACGTGTGAAATCTTTTCTACTGCATCTGGAGCCAAACCAAAGCATGGTAATCTTCAAAACTACCACGAACAACAAGCCAGACATGATCTTTGGATGTTGGTCGGCCTGAGGGCAGAGTTCACGCGGTGACCAGTGTCCACGATGCCAGCCTGCGTGTCGACGCGCTCTGTGCTGCCAGCTGCCTGTTCTCCTTCCTCCATAACGCCGCTCGCTAACGCCGGCACCGAGTAGGTCCAGAGTGTCGCCGGCGAGAGCCCCGACCACTCAGCTGCGAGGCCAACTCGCCTATAGAGAGTGAGTGCACCACCGCAGCCGAAAAAGTCCTCAAAATGCCGCCGAGCGAGGCACCATCCTCACCACTCACCACAACCACAAACGTGAAGATACGCCAATAGCACCGAGCGGGCGACGGAAGAGCCGCGACCGGGACAAACCCATTCCAGAGCCAGAACAGCGAAACCCGTATTCCTCCGCCCTGACAGCCTGAACACAAGAGTTCGGAAGATCTTCCTCCGGGCATAGATCCCCTTGTGGTCTCGCGACTGGTAGGTCCAGTGCGGTGCCCAGGCCTGTGCCGCACCCTTCCTAGACTCGTCCGTTCGCCACAGTCCCCGCGTGAGCTGCGTTCGCCTTCTCCCCCTCTCACTACGCCGCTCGTCGCCGGGCGCAGTGTCCAGGTGTCGCCGGCGGAGCCCGATCCCCTCCGCTCGCCTATAAATGGAGCCACCCCCAGCCTCCTCGAGCACCATCCTCCACTCCCACACACTCCACAAACATGTAGATAGCCGTAGCCCGGCCGGGCAGGCCGCGGGCCGCCGTCCCCGAGCTCGAGCTCGCCGGCGATCCTCTGGGTCGTCGCGGTAGCTCCAGCCCCTCCCAGGCCTGGGCGACCCTTCCAGAGCCTCCGCCGCTCTTCGGTGAAGCCTGTTTCCATGCACTTGGAGCCCCTGGAGTCGCCCAGTTTGTCGCAGGTAGGGGGAAAAGGCGAAGCAAGAGGTCACAAGGCCGGCACGTGCAGCCACGGTAGCGGAAGTTAAATCTTCAGGCGTTGCTCTGCGGCGACCTCCTTCCACCAGTTCTGCTGCGGCGGCTTGCTAGCGTCCCCACCTCCCAACATGCAACCGAGGGCAAATCCAACGCCGTCCGGTAAGGCGCGGTCAGTCCCCAGCTCACTATGCTACGGTACGCCAGGAACGGTGCCCTCGATACCACATCTCATTCGCAATCACTCCCTCTTGTTTTGCCCAAGGGGCCGACTCCGGTCTACCGCGCTTGAGCATACTAGGGTCAGATAACCGGCGACCCCCTCTGGTGTTCCTCTCTCCCCCCTGCCACCTCACCAGACTAGCGCGGGCCCGCTAGCCAGTCCTAGGCTCAGTGTAGGCGTGCACGAATGCGATCGGATACGAAGTGGTGGCGCGTTGAACTGCAAGTACTGTAGAGTACGGAACACCTCAGCAGTATGGGCTTTACGCCCATTTCGATGGTCAAACTCCCATCCTCGCTTATGTACTCTTTATTCTAAAATGATACCAAAAGTTTAACTATTAATTATCTAGTAGAGCTTCAAGTATTACTAACAGATGTCTCTCCACCAGCCATAAGATTCAAAAAATATGCAATAGCCTGTTTAGATTCTGTTTTGATTTGTATTCTTTGCAAATGCAGATATTCTAACCGCTCACCAACAAGTTGGAGATTATTTCTGAGCTCGTCTAGAATTTCTCGGTTGATTCTTCAGAAGGTTCTTGATTTTTGGCTTCTTAGGTTTAAAATATTTTCAGAGCGGTGAGGTGACTTTGTACGTACCAGCGTTAGAGGAATCACCCGAGAAGCTTATCGGGAACCTCATCTCCCACTAAGGCAACCATGCACAACATTATGTCATGGTGCCATTTCGAATATTTATAATTTTGGCTTACTTTGAAGAAGAAATAGATATAACTATATTGTCGGTGTCAAAACCGGCGGATCTCGGGTAGGGGGTCCCGAACTGTGTCTAGGCCGGATGGTAACAGGAGGCAAGGGACACGAAGTTTTACCCAGGTTCGGGCCCTCTCGATGGAGGTAAAACCCTACGTCCTGCTTGATTAATATTGATGATATGGGTAGTACAAGAGTAGATCTACCACGAGATCGGAGAGGCTAAACCCTAGAAGCTAGCCTATGGTATGATTGTTGTTCTGTATGTTGTCCTACGGACTAAAACCCTCCGGTTTATATAGACACCGGAGAGGGTTAGGGTTACACAAAGTCGGTTACAATGGTAGGAGATCTACATATCCGTATCGCCAAGCTTGCCTTCCACACCAAGGAAAGTCCCTTCCGGACACGGGACAAAGTCTTCAATCTTGTATCTTCATAGTCCAGGAGTTCGGCTGAAGGTATAGTCCGGCCATCCGGACACCCCCTAATCCAGGACTCCCTCAGTAGCCCCTGAACCAGGCTTCAATGACGATGAGTCCGGCGCGCAGATTGTCTTCGGCATTGCAAGGCGGGTTCTCCTCCAAATTCCGTGTACCTGTTGAATAAAGTCCGGTTTCTTGTAAATGTTGCGCTCCTCGGCTTCTACGCCCAATAATGGTCGTCTCCCATGTGTCAAACGAATATGAAAAGTCTGAGTGTTTTTACATCCACACCCCTAGCCGCGTAAATGAGCCGCCCATTTAAGGGGACGAGGATTTAGATCCAAACCACACCTTCTCCCCTTCGCGAGTGTTCATCAGAGCGCATCCGACAAAGGTCCATACCACCATGGCCAGCCGTCGCAACTCCTCCTCTCGCCCTTCTAGCCCTCAGCCTGGATATTGGGAGAGATGCTCCATCCCGCATAGCGAGCTAGTGACGCTCCAGACCAAGGTATTTCTCCCCCCGGCCTATATGGTCCCGGTTCGAGCCGGTCTTGCCATCTATAATGGCGGAGAGCAAGCGGAGAGTGCCCCTAATCCCTCCAAAGGAGAGCGGGTGTGCCTCGTCCCTTATTTAATAAGAGGGCTCGGATTTCCAATCCATCCATTTCTCCGGGGGCTCCTGGAGTTCTATGGCCTCCAGCTACACAATCTTACGCCTGCCTCCGTATTGCATATCGCGGGCTTCGTAGCCCTCTACGAGCTGTTTTTGGGTGTTGAGGCTCATTTTGGGCTGTGGAAAGAGCTATTCTGCCTTGTGCCCGTTCTCAGAAGGGGTCAATATATCAAGTGGGCGGAGCCGAAGTGTGGCGCATCGCCGGGACCGGATATCTATCCGGAACCCCAAAGAAGGCGTCCGAGGACTGGCCTTCGGAATGGTTTTACATAGAGGACGTCCCGCTGCCGGATCCTGTCCAGATCGGCCTCCCTGAGTTTGACAGTGCTCCGCTAAAGAAGCGCCTAAGTTGGCGTCCACGGAGCCCTCAGAGGGAAAGTGACAAGGACGTCCTTTACCTGATGGGCCGGATAAGATTGTTAGCTCATTCCGGACTGACCATGATCGGGGTCATGGCCGCATGCATCATGCGAGGGGTGCAGCCGCTACAGTATAGAGGCCACCCCATGTGGGACTTCAACAGAGGACGACGCCACCCGCTACGGCCGTAAGGGACGCGATTCGGCTGCGGCTCTAACAAAGACCTTGTCCGCTTTGTACAAGGGAGAAGAGGAGGAATTTCTCCGCGTCAACCCACAGGGTGGATTTTCTATGTACAATCCCCCAAGCTGGGTAAGTGGTTTACTTGCCCATCCGTTTTTATTCCCATTGTTAAATATTCGGTCCAGCGACTTCAATGCAGGAACTGCGCCAGCTGTTAAAGAAATAAACAGCCCTCCTCCACAACCCGAGGACCCAGGACGGTCCTTCGACCCGTCCTCTCAAGAGGATCCGGACTTAACTGTGGAGCTGATTGATGGAGTGTTCCATCAATTGAGCAAGGACAACGCCTTGGTGGCCATTACGGCCGATTACCCAGGGCTAATCCCGGCCTCCCAGGTAACTGAGATCGAAGTCCCAGTACCCCGAATAGGGGTCCGCCCTCTCGTGTTTTCAGTTTCCTGATTACAATCGAGCTTTGCAGGGGAGGTTTTTGAGACAGGAGCCCGAACCTGCGGCGACAAGCCAACGAGGGGCCGCAGGGCCCCGTGGGCAGAAAAGAGGTGCAGTCCGGACCGAGGCATCAGCGCAAAGGTATGGCGCGCCCCCTTATCCCAGGTGTTATACCTTCAAGGCATATTAACACTCGTGCTCTCTTCAGGACAAAGAGACCTCGCCGGACTATATCCGGAGAGGCTGCCAATCGCGCCTCCACCAGCCAGGCTCCAAAGCCTGGTCCGGAGGCGGAGGCGAACACAAGGCGCGCACCGGACGCTCCTCCGACGGAGGATGTGGA
>NC_053025.1:110504538-110522944 GCF_003073215.2 Triticum urartu
TAAGACTAGCAGGGATCAACCCTTTTGCATGGGCGTCCCGGGGGGTTTATATAGGCCTACCCCCCGGGGGTACAATGGTAATCCGGCTGGGCGGCTGCCGGGGCCCGCCGGCTGGTGGGTCCCGCCGGCTGCCGGCTCCTTGGTCGACAGGCAGGCCCCACTGTCCAGGGCCCGGTCGGGGGCTGGTTACTGTTGCTCAATCCTGGTGACGAGGGCTTCGCCGAGGTGGGCGTGGCTACAGTGCCGCCGTCCGGTGGGTGATCGCTGTAGCCTCACCGCGTCTTGTCTCCTTAATGGGGCGTCTCCTTCGAGGGAGGTGGCAAGCTGGCTATGGAGAGCCGGCTTTGTCTTGGGCCGACTAGGGGAGGCCTGGCCGCCTTCAGGTGTCTCTCTGCCCGAAGGGGCCGACCGCCCGTGGGCTGCACTGGCAGCCCGTCGTGGATGACATCAGGGTCAACGTGGCAACAGTGCCGCGCCGGACGGGTCATGGCCACCCGTACGGCGCACTGTGCCAGGTGTGCTCTGGGATTTGGGGGTGGCAAGCTTTACTGTAGCCACGCCCTGTCACATTGCCGTTATGAGGATGCAGACTTCGAGGGTGCGATCTTGACCGCTTTGTGGGAGCCGGCCTCTAGGTGTCGGCCTTCTCGCGGCCGGCTTCTCAGAGCCGGCCCTCCCGCGGCTTTCTTCATGAGGGCTGAAGTCGGGCCGCCTTCCGATAGTTGGCCAGGGGGACAGCCGGCAAGGGGAAGGCGGCCCCGCATCTTGGATTCTTGAGGGCCGGATCGGCTCGTAATTTTTTCAGAAGGGCCAGGGGTGCCGGCTAGGCTACCTGTGGTCATTTATTCCGACAATTTGTTTACTTAGAACGACGATAGTAAATAAGATGATCCCTCATAATAATTTCAAGAAAGTGTTCCCCCTAACTGTGCACCGTTGCGAAAGTTCGTCGTTTCGAAGCACCACGTGATGATCGGGTGTGATAGATTCTTACGTTCGAATACAATGGGTGTTGACGAGCCTAGCATGTACAGACATGGCCTCGGAACACATGCGGAACACTTAGGTTAACTTGACGAGCCTAGCATGTACAGACATGGCCTCGGAACACAAGAGATCGAAAGGTCGAGCATGAGTCGTATGGTAGATACGATCAACATGAAGATGTTCACCGATGTTGACTAGTCCGTCTCACGTGATGATCGGACACGGCCTAGTTGACTCGGATCATGTAATCACTTAGATGACTAGAGGGATGTCTATCTGAGTGGGAGTTCATAAGATGAACTTAATTATCCTGAACATAGTCAAAAGGTCTTCGCAAATTATGTCGTAGCTCGCGCTTCAGTTCTACTGTTTAGATATGTTCCTAGAGAAAATTTAGTTGAAAGTTGATAGTAGCAATTATGCGGACTAGGTCCGTAAACTGAGATTGTCCTCATTGCTTCATAGAAGGCTTATGTCCTTAATGCACCGCTCAGTGTGCTGAACCTCGAACGTCGTCTGTGGATGTTGCGAACATCTGACAAACACATTTTGATAACTACGTGATAGTTCAGTTAAACGGTTTAGAGTTGAGGCACCGAAGACGTTTTAAAACATCGCGAAACATATGAGATGTTTCGAGGGCTGAAATTGGGATTTCAGGCTCGTGCCCACGTCAAGAGGTATAAGACCTCTGACGATTTTTCTTAGCCTGCAAACTAAGGGAGAAAAGCTCAATTGTTGAGCTTGTGCTCAGATTGTCTGAGTACAACAATCATTTGAATCGAGTGGGAGTTGATCTTCCAGATGAGATAGTGATGTTTCTTCGAAGTCATTACCACCAAGCTGCTAGAGCTTTGTGATGAACTATAATATATCAGGGACATATATGATGATCCTTGAGATATTCGCGATGTTTGACACCACAAAAGTAGAAATCAAGAAGGAGCATCAATTATTGATGGTTGGTGAAACCACTAGTTTCAGGAAGGGCAAGGGCAAGAAGGGATACTTCATGAAATGGCAAATCAGCTGCTGCTCTAGTGAAGAAACCCAAGGTTGAACCCAAACCCGAGACTAAGTGCTTCTGTAATAAGGGGAACAACCACTGGAGCAGAATTGCCTTAGATACTTGGTAGATGAGAAGGCTGGCAAGTTCGACAGAAGTATATTGGATATGCATTATAATGTGTACTTTACTAGTACTCCTAGTAGCACCAGGGTATTAGATACCGGTTCGGTTGCTAAGTGTTAGTAACTCGAAACAAAAGGCTACGGAATAAACGGAGACTAGCTAAAAGGTGAGATGACGATATGTGTTGGAAGTATTTCCAAGGTTGATCAAATATCGTACGCTCCCTCTACCATCGGGATTGGTATTAAAACCTAAACAATTGTTATTTGGTGTTTGCGTTGAGCATAGACATGATTGGATTATGTCTATCGCGATACGGTTATTCATTTAAGGAGAATAATGGTTACTCTATTTATTTGAATAATACCATCCCGATCGCAGTGATACACATTTTCATGCCAAAGGTATAAGATAGTAATGATAGTACCACACAAATGTGGCACTGCAATTTGAGTCATATTGGTATAAAACACATGAAGAAGCTCCATGTTGATGGATCTTTGGACTCACTCATTTTTGAAAGGATTGAGACATGCGAACCATGTTTGTTGGTAGATATGCATGAAGAAACTCTATACAGATGGATCGTTTGGACTCACTTGATTTTGAATCACTTGAGACATGCAAATCATACCACATGGGCAAGATGACTGAAAGCCTCGTTTTCAGTAAAATGGAACTAGAAAGCAACTTGTTGGAAGTAATACATTTTGACGTGTGCAGTCCAATGAGTGCTGAGGCGTGTAGTGGATATCGTTATGTTCTTACTTCACAGATGATTTGAGTAGATGTTGAGTATATTTACTTGATGAATCACGAGTCTGAATTATTGAAAGGTTCAAGTAATTTCAGGGTGAAGGTGAGAGATCGTCGTGACAAGAGGATAAAATATCTATGATATGATCATAGAGATGAATATCTGAATTACGAGTTTGGCACAGAATTAAGACATTGTGGAAATTGTTTCACAACTAATACAGCCTGGAACACCATAGTGTGATGGTGTGTCCGAACATCATAACTGCACCCTATTGGATATGATGCATACCATGATGTCTCTTATCGAATTACCATGATAGTTTATGGGTTAGGCATTAGAGACAACCACATTCACTTTAAATAGGGCACCACATAATTCCGATGAGATGACACCGTATGAACTATAGTTTAGAGAAACCTAAGCTGTCATTTCTTAAAAGTTTGGGGCTGCGACGCTTATGTGAAAAAGTTTCAGGCTGATAAGCTCGAACCCAAAGTGGATAAATGCATCTTCATAGGACACCCAAAACAGTTGGGTATACCTCCTGCCTCAGATCCGAAAGCAATAAGGGATTGTTTCTAGAATCGGGTCCTTTCTCGAGGAAAAGTTTCTCTCGAAAGAATTGAGTGGGAGGATGGTGGAGACTTGATGAGGTTATTGAACCGTCACTTCAACTAGTGTGTGGCAGGGCACAAGGAGTTGTTCCTGTGGCACCTACACCAATTAAAGTGGAAGCTTATGATAGTGATCATGAAACTTCAGATCAAGTCACTACCAAACCTCATGGGATGACAAGGATGTGTACTACTTCAGAGTGGTTCGTAATCCTGTCTTGGAAGTCATGTTGCTAGACAACAATGAACCTACGAGCTATGGAGAAGCGATGGTGGGCCTGGATTCCAAAATGGCTCGATGCCATATAATCCGAGAGGGGATCCATGTATGAAAACAAAGTGTAGACTTTGGAAGAGCTACTTGATGGTCGTAAGGCTGTTAGGTACATATGGATTTAAAAAAGGAAGACGGACAATGATGGTAAGTATCACCATTAAGAAAGCTCGACTTGTCGTTAAGATGTTTTCCGACAAGTTCAAGGAGTTGACTACGATGAGACTTTCTCACTCGTAGCGATGCTAAGAGTCTGTTGGAATTATATTAGCGATTACTGCATTATTTATGAAATCTTGCAGATAGGATGTCAAAAACATTGTTTCCTCAATGATTTTCTTGAGGAAAGGTTGTATGTGATACAACCGGAAGGTTTTGTCAATCCTGAAAGATGCTAATAAGTATGCAAAGCTCCAGCAATCCTTCTAAGGACTGGAGTAAGCATCTCGGAGTTGGAATGTATGCTTTGATGATGATCAAAGATTTTGGGTTTATACAAAGTTTATGAGAAACTTGTATTTCCAAAGAAGTGAGTGGGAGCACTATAGAATTTCCGATGAGTATATGTTATTAACATGTTGTTGATCGGAAATGATGTAGAATTTCTGGAAAGCAATTAGAGTTATTTGAAAAGTGTTTTTCAATGGAAAACCTGGATTAGGCTACTTCAGTGTTGAGCATTAAGATCTATAAGGATAGATCAAAACGCTTAATAGTACTTTCAAATGAATACATACCGTGACAAGATTTTGAAGGAGTTCAAAATGGATCGGCAAAGAAGGAGTTCTTGGCTGTGTTATAAGGTGTGAACATTGAGTAAGACTCGAAACCTGACCGCGGCAGAATAGAGAGAAAGGACGAAGGTCGTCCCCTATGCTTTAGACGTAGGCTCTACAGTATGCTATGCTGTGTACCGCACCTGAAGTGTGCCTTGCCATGAGTCAGTCAAGGGGTACAAGAGTGATCCAAGAATGGATCACAGGACAGCGGTCAAAGTTATCCTTAGTAACTAGTGGACTAAGGAATTTTCTCGATTATGGAGGTGGTAAAAGAGTTCGTCGTAAAAGGTTACACCGATGCAAACTTTGACACTAATCCAGATTATTCTGAGTAGTAAACTAGATTCGTATAGTAGAACAGTTATTTGGAATAGCTCCAAATAGAACGTGGTAGCTGCATCTGGGAGATGACATAGAGATTTGTAAAGCACACACGGATCTGAAAGATTCAGACCCGTTGACTATAACATCTCTCACAAGCATAACATGATCAAACCCAGAACTCATCGAGTGTTAATCACATGGTAATGTGAACTAGATTATTGACTCTAGTAAACTATTTGGGTGTTAGTCACATGGGGATGTGACCTTGAGTGTTAGTCACATAGCGATGTGAACTGGATTATTGACTCTAGTGCAAGTGGGAGACTGTTGGAAATATGCCCTAGAGGCAATAATAAATTGGTTATTATTATATTTCCTTGTTCATGATAATCGTTTATTATCCATGCTAGAATTGTATTGATAGGAAACTCAGGTACATGTGTGGATACATAGACAACACCATGTCCCTAGTAAGCCTCTAGTTGACTAGCTCGTTGATCAATAGATGGTTACGGTTTCCTGACCATGGACATTGGATGTCATTGATAACGGGATCACATCATTAGAAGAATGATGTGATGGACAAGACCCAATCCTAAGCCTAGCACAAGATCATGTAGTTCGTATGCTAAAGCTTTTCTAATGTCAAGTATCATTTCCTTAGACCATGAGATTGTGCAACTCCCGGATACCGTAGGAGTGCTTTGGGTGTGCCAAACATCACAACGTAACTGGGTGGCTATAAAGGTACACTACAGGTATCTCCGGAAGTGTCTGTTGGGTTGGCACGAACCGAGACTGGGATTTGTCACTCCGTGTAAACGGAGAGGTATCTCTGGGCCCACTCGGTAGGACATCATCATAATGTGCACAATGTGACCAAGGAGTTGATCACGGGATGATGTGTTACGGAATGAGTAAAGAGACTTGCCAGTAACGAGATTGAACAAGGTATCGGGATACCGACGATCGAATCTCGGGCAAGTATCGTACCGATAGACAAAGGGAATTGTATACGGGATTGATTAAGTCCTTGACATCGTGGTTCATCTGATGAGATCTTCGTGGAGCATGTGGGAGCCAGCATGGGTATCCAGATCCCGCTGTTGGTTATTGACCGGAGAGTTGTCTCGGCCATGTCTGCATGTTTCCCTAACCCGTAGGGTCTACACACTTAAGGTTCGATGACGCTAGGGTTATAGGGAATAGATATACGTGGTTACCGAATGTTGTTCGGAGTCCCGGATGAGATCCCGGACGTCACGAGGAGTTCCGGAATGGTCCGGAGGTAAAGATTTATATATGGGAAGTCCTGTTTTGGTCGCCGGAAAAGTTTCGGGTTTTATCGGTAATGTACCGGGACCACCGGGAGGGTCCCGGCCGTCCACCAAGTGGGGCCACCAGCCCCGGAGGGCTGCATGGGCCAAGTGTGGGAGGGGACCAGCCCCAGGTGGGCTGGTGCGCCCCCCACCAAGGCCCAAGGCGGAAGGGAGAGTGGAAGGGGGCAAACCCTAGGCTCAGATGGGCCTAAGGCCCACCTAGTGGTGCGCCCCCCTCTCTCCCCCTTGGCCGCCCCCCTAGATGGGATCTAGGGCTGGCCGCCACCCCTAGGGGTGGAAACCTAGGTGGGGGCGCAGCCCCTCCCCTTCCCCTATATATACTTGAGGTTTTGGGCTGCCAGAGACACGATTCAATCTCCTTCTTGGCGCAGCCCTACCCCTCTCCCTCCTCGTCTCTTGCGGTGCTTGGCGAAGCCCTGCTGGACTACCACGCTCCTCTACCACCACCACTCCATCGTGCTGCTGCTGGACGGAGTCTTCCCCAACCTCTCCTTCTCCCCTTGCTGGATCAAGGCATAGGAGACGTCACCAGGCTGTACGTGTGTTGAACACGGAGGTGCCGTCCGTTCGGCACTAGGATCATCGGTGATTTGGATCACGACGAGTACGACTCCATCAACCCCGTTCACTTGAATGGTTCCGCTTAGCGATCTACAAGGGTATGTAGATGCACTCTCCTTCCCCTCGTTGCTGGTTTCTCCATAGATAGATCTTGGTGACACATAGGAAAATTTTGAATTTCTGCTACGTCCCCCAACACAAGGGCTACTGTTCATCCTGCCCTCCACCGTCTACTGTTCATCTTGCCCTCCACGGGGTGGTCCTGTTCATCCAGCCCTCCACGGGGTCCTGTTCATCCAGCCCCAACCAGCTCGATCGATCGGGGTCCTGTTCATCCAGAGGCAACACCACAGGGTCCTGCTCATCCACCCCCACCGGGGAACTGTTCATCCAACCCCCCCCCCCCCCCCCCGCAACGCTCACTGTTCATCCAGAGGCAGCATCGATCGGCTTCAGTTAGCAGCAGTAGCGAAGGAATCGCTCGATCGGGTTCAGTTAACAGCCATCGATCGATCGCTCGGGTTCAGTAACGCGTAGCCTGCAGTGCAATCGCTCGGGTTCAGTTAGAGCCCAACGCCTCGCTCGGGTTCAGTTAGAGCCAACGCCTCGCACACACGCGCGTACGTGTACGAGAGAAACGCGCATCGCTCGGCCCCCGACCTCCCACTGTAACCGGGAACTCCCCGAAATTTTCCTCGCCCTCGCTTCTACCATGGTTTTTCCGTCATGGACGGCCCAAAGAATGTCATGCAGCTGCGTCTCCGGCCCGCCCAGGACGAAAAGCCCATTTTCTGTCATGATTTTTTGTCATAGAAGTAGGAGCCCACCACATCTATGATGATACCGGGTTTTGTCACAATTATCGTCATAGAAGTGTCATATGTATGAGAGGAATTTTTTTCATTCGGCCCAAAATTTCACGGATGTGTCTTTTTTTGTAGTGTGACGACCGCGCCGTTGACTCCGGTCGAGCCCTGCATCGACGACCTCCGTCTCTAGCCGTTGCCGGTGAGCAAGCCGCAGCTCTGTCCGCCTTCCGTGCGCTTCACTTTGCTTGCATGCCTCTGCCGCGAGCGCCTCGTCGAGGCCGTGGTTTGCCTGGGCCCAAACTTTTCCCTTCACGTGCATGACCAGCTGGCCTCGTCCCCTCATTCCGCTGCTTGCACTGGACCTGCCAAGACCCGACGACCATGGAACGAAGTATGACTACATGACAAACCCTTGGTTGGCTACCTCCACGCCAAGTACCACCAAGTTCCCCGATGGATGCGCCAAGTCCCCAGCTGAGACCATTTTCATCAAGTTTCGACTAACACGCTATGACCTCGGAGTGGACCTGCAAGCGCCACATACCCCACCGACAAGACCAAGGATGCCCGACGAGTGCTGACCAAAGGCCTAAGTACCACTACTTCCATGACTACACGGTGTTGCGCCAAGTACCCCGATGGCCGGAGGGCCCTCGGAATTCGTCAAGTTCGTTACGAACCGAGAACACTACCATTCTTCTGAAGAACCGTGTTAACGAAACTTCAAGTTCGACTATGACTCGTGTACGACTTACGCGGGATTCCTTCGGACGCGCCAAGTTCAACGATGCCAAGTTCCTCGGCCGTGACCCCGAACATCTATGGAAACTCATGCAACGATAACATGTACCACTACTCACCCGAGGATTGCGAAGAACCTCTACCGTCGGACCTAGAGCATGCCGAGAACGACTACTTCCTTCTACGAACGATCCTTCGAAAACGCATGCTTCAAAGGTATTACCGCCGAAGACGATGACCTGTGGACGAATGCATGTTGTTTGTATGAGATGCTTGTTTGGATGTTGGGATCACCCGTGAGCAATTAGTTGTTCCCGTTTGACACCGGCCGGTCGACCCGTGGAACCCGGTATCGGAGCACCCCACCATCTTTGTGTGTCTCCACGGCTCTCCCGTACACTTCCTTTGCACCGGCATCTAAATCGAGGTTAACCGGAATCGGAATCTTTTCCGTGGCACCTTTTTCCGTTTTCGTTGCCGTGGCACCCTTTCGTTTCTGCCACGATGAACTAATGCTATCATTAGCTTCATATCATGTTCATGCCACTTTTAATACAAATTGTATAAACTTGCACATGTCATTCGCATATCATGATAACACATCAATAATGTTTAAATTGTTGTTTGGCTTCATTTGCTAAAATGCATATGGGGGATTTACCGGAATTGTGTTTGTTATTTACGGCCTCAATTTAAACTGACTTAGATAGTTAGTTTAAAATTATGCTCACCTCTGGCCATGGTAATCAACATTAATTATTTGTTGGGTTACATTAAACGAAGAATCAACTTAAATAATTGTTGTTGGTGTTCGTCAATAGCACTCAATTGCATATTGTAGCTCCACTTAACTTGTAGTTTTGCTTGTGGCACTTGCATGCCATGCTCATTAAACCGGAAATGCATCATTACTTTGGTTGTGCATCATGCCAATGCTTATGTGATGGTTGGTTTACTATGTTGTTTTGCTTCTTTCCGGTTGCTTCTCTTGTTAGCTTCGGTTTCAATTTCGAGTTGTGAGGATCCGTTCGAACTACGTCCATTTGACTTTGTCACAGACTCGTTCTTCTTCCTTGCGGCTCTCAGGAAAGATGACCATAATACCCTCGATCACTTTCTATCCTGCTTGCTAGTTGCTCACTCTATTGCTTTGTCGCGATGATAACCTACCACTTGCTATATCATGCCTCCCATATTGCCATTGTCAAGCCTCTAACCACCTTCCTAGCAAACCCATTGTTTGCTATGTTACCGCTTGCTCAGCCCCTCTTATAGCGTTGCTAGTTGCAGGTGAAGTTGAAGTTTGTTCCATGTTGGAACATGGATATGTTGGGATATCACAATATCTCTTATTTAATTAATGCATCTATATACTTGGTAAAGGGTGGAAGGCTCGGCCTTATGCCTGGTGTTTTGTTCCACTCTTGCCGCCCTAGTTTCCGTCATACCGGTGTTATGTTCCTTGATTTTGCGTCCCTTACGTGGTTGGTTGTTATGGGAACCCCTTGACAGTTCGCTTTGAATAAAACTCCTCCAGCAAAGCCCAACCTTGGTTTTACATTTGCCTAACAACCTATACCTTTCCCTTGGGAGTTATTGACCCGAGGGTCATCTTATTTTAACCCCCCGGGCCAGTGCTTCTCTAAGTGTTGGTCCAAACTAGAGCATCGTGCGGGACCGTCCCTTGGCAACTTGGGTTATATTGGTACCTGTATGCTTAGCTTATCCGGTGTTGCCCTGAGAACGAGATATGTGCAGATCCTATCGGGATGTCGGCGCATCGGGTGGTCTTGCTGGTCTTGTTTTACCATTGTCGAAATGTCTTGTAACTGGGATTCCGAGTCAGATCGGGTCTTCCTGGGAGAAGGAATATCCTTCGTTGACCGTGAGAGCTTGTGATGGGCTAAGTTGGGACACCCCTACAGGGTTTTGAACTTTCGAAAGCTGTGCCCGCGGTTATGGGCAAATGGGAATTTGTTAATATCTGGTTGTAGAAAACTTGTCACTTAACTTAATTAAAATGCATCAACCGCGTGTGTAGCCGTGATGGTCTCTTTTCGGCAGAGTCCGGGAAGTGAACACGGTTCTTGTGTTATGCTTGAACGTAAGTAGCTTCAGGATCACTTCTTGATCACTTCTAGTTTCTCGACCGTGCTTTGCTTCTCTTCTCGCTCTCATTTGCGTAAGTTAGCCACCATATATGCTTAGTGCTTGCTGCAGCTCCACCTCACTACCCTTTCCTACCCTTAAGCTTAAATTGTCTTGATCTCGCGGGTGTGAGATTGTTGAGTCCTCGTGACTCACAGATACTTCCAAACAGTTGTAGGTGCCGATGATACCAGTGCAGGTGACGCAATCCAGCTCAAGTGGGAGCTCGATGAAGACCTTGTTTGTTGTTTTATGTCTTTTCCGGTCGATCAGTAGTGGAGCCCAGTTGGGACGATCGGGGATCTAGCATTTGGGGTAGTCTTCCTTTTATTTTGGTTCTGTAGTCGGACCTTGTTTGTAATTTGGATGATGTATGTTTAACTTGTATTTGTGTGAAGTGGCAATTGTAAGCCAGCTCTTTATCCCTTTCTTATTCAGTACATGGGATGTGTAAAGATCACCCCTCTTGTGACATGCCTACCATGCGGTTATGCCTCTAAGTCGTGCCCCGACACGTGGGAGATATAGCCACATCGTGGGTGTTAAAGATGCGAGGGGGCGCATGTGGGCGATGACAGCTGCACGCACGGGGACACGCGGTAGAAGTCGTGTTGGTTCCCGAAATGGTGTCGTAACTCCCGTCACCCCTCCTCCCACCGCCCATTCTCCCACTGTTTTTCTCTACCCTCCTCCCACCGCTCATTCTTTCCTCTGTCCACTCTTTCTGTCTCATCGGTGGCGACTGCAAGATCCGCACGGCGAGCACCGGCTTCACCCCCTCCGAGTCAATTGCGGTATGCCCTACGTTCCCACTCTACCATCGATTTTCCTGCGGCCGGGTTAGATTTATCCTTGATTGTAGATCACACATTCGATTCAAGGTTAGGCTTCTCTCTAGGACAAACTGAATCGATTCCAATTAGGGATTCGAGGGTATTCACACATATGGGGAAGGAATTTCGAGGGTTTGAACAAACCCTCGAATCGATTCATTAGCACTTTGAATATAGCCTAGCGGCGGGGTTTGAGGCACATGGGGCCCGCTGAGTGACATGTAGGTCGACGGTAAGTCTCTAACGTTCACGCTGGTAGTCATCCACCTTGAGGGGAATTGTAGAGTAGCCAGGTTGAGAAGCCCTCACCATCATCTTCAATGCCTGGTGCTCCTCCTCCTCGTCGGAGTCGTCTAGAACGATCTTGTTCATACGTGTAGTGTGTTTTTTATCGGGCCTAGTTCATATGTATATGTTCAATGCAGATTGATAAGCTTGTCGTGGGAGGCAATGACAAGGAGGGAAACGATAAGACTGGCAAGGAGGTTGACGATATCCTTGATTAGGGGGTGCTTACCACGTCGGCCTACCATTCATGGGCCGGACCAAGGACCCACTGACAAATGAAGAATGGATCATGCAAGCCATGGCCCTTGGTGTACTCAAGATGGTTGTCTCAAAAAAACTCAAGATGGAATCGTTCCAATACTTGGCATATACTTCAAGACATATTCAAATTATCAACATGTTTATCCCCACATGTACCCGACATACGTGTAACCCTACCCCCGGTGCCTATATAAGCCGCAAGTCTCTTTTTTAGGCAAGTTAGAACTCATTCATATGATCTCGAGGTAGATCATCATGTACTTTGTACCCCATCCACAATCAATACAATACAAGCGGGGCATAGCGTTTTACCTCTTCGAGAGGGCCCGAACCTGGGTAAACATCATGCCTTTCTCTACTTCATGTTACATCTAGCCGAGACCACCAGCTCGGGACTATTGGGAAATGTAGTAGAAAACAAAACAAAATCACCCTATGAACACCCAAGAACAATATGAAGATGCATATAGTGTTTGGTCAATGATCATTACCGACTTCAGAGTGCAGTGGAAGTAGACGAGTCAGTGTAGATCGTACTTGGAGTCCCTCGAACTGTTGATGATGATCCTGCGAACCACCCTTGAATGAAAGATCGAAAGCACGACCTCTCTACTTGGTTGCAAGTGTACGGTCTTCACGATCCTGTAGCGCTTCGCCGTCCAGAGCTTATCGTCACAGAAGAACTAGAGGGAGGAGATTATAACCACAATGGGCTTCTAATCATGAGGACTAGAGGATCTAGGTCAAGTTCTAATTGATCAACTAGTATCAACTAGAACTAGAGGAACTAGGGAAGGCAAAACTTGTGTGTTCAAAAGAGCTCAATACCGCAAGTATATATAGGTTGGAGGGGAGGAGGGGTGCCACAAGGGGGGAAGGACTTCCCCTTGCGCCGGCCAAGGGGGAAGGACTCCTCCTCCCCCACTCCAATTTGACCTCCTAGGAGGAAACAGGGGGCACCTCCCCTATTGGGCCTTGGTGGCCCAATTCTCCCTCCACTACCTGGCCTTTTTAGGCATGTTGGTATTAAATTAAATATAAAAGCCCTCTAACAGTCACTAGAGCATATTATATATAATTTAACATCATTGAAAACATTTTTCATCCATATGTTAATTATCAGTAGTACCCGGTATACCCGGTGTTGCTCATGCTTCGCTGGTGGTAGAGCCTTCGTCATCGGGTATGACACATTCAAATCCGTGTGAACCTGAGGACCTTCACAAAACCTTTCTGGACATGATGTCAAATAATGTGATACTTGCGCTCGATGTGTCTGGTCTTCATGTGGGATCTTAGTTCCTTTGCTTGAGCAACAACACCACTATTATCAAAATAGAGTGCCATTCGGTTCATCGCACTTGGAACCACACCAACTTCTTCAAGAAACTTCTTGATCCAGAATGCCTCCTTTGAAGCTTCTAAAGCCGCAATATATTCTGCTTCTCTCGTAGAATCTGCAATAGTGTTATGTTTGAAACTTTTCCAAACTATCGCACCACCATTAAAGGTGAAAACATAACTCATTTGAGATTTATAGTCATCGATATTAGTCATATGAAGCCAGCATCAGTTTAACCATTTACAACGAGTTCTTAATCTCCTCTATAAACAAGGAGTGTGTCCTTTGTTCTTCTAAGGTACTTAAGAATACTTTTAACAACTTCCCAATGAGCCACTCTGGGATCACTTTTACCTGCTACTAGCACTTAGTGCATAAGAAACATTTGGTCTAGTACATATCATATCACACATGATGGATACAATAGCAGAGGCATATTGGACTCCATTCATCTGCACTCACTCATCAACTATCTTGGGACATTGATTCTTGCTAATTGTTGTGACATGTGACATTGGGTGAAATCCTTCTTTGCATTTTCCATTTTAAACCTCTTTAAAACCTTGTCAATGTACATGCTCTGGCTTAGCGCAATTAGGCGTATTGATCTGTCTCTATAGATCTTCATACCCCAAATATATGTACTTCGCCTACATCTTTCATTGAAAATACACTCTTTAAATAGCCCTTCACTGTGCTAAGAAACTTTGTATCATTTCCAATCAATAATATGTCATCCACGTATAAGATTGGAAATTCTACAGAGCTCCCACTAAACTTCTTGTATACACAAGCTTCTTCATCATTTTTAATGTAGACAAACTCTTTTACCGCTTCATAAAAAATGTTGATTCCAGCTCCTTGATCCTTTCTTCAAACCATAGATAGACCTTTGAAGTTTGCATACTTTTCCGGCATCCTTCAGATTGACAAAACCTTCTGGTTGTATCATATATACATCCTCTTTCAAATAACCATTTAGGATAGCAGTTTTGACATCCATCTGCCATATATCATAATCGAAATATGCAACAATCACCATCATAATCTGCATAGACTTCAGCATAGCTACTGGTGAGAAAATCTCGTCATAATCAACTCTTTCAACCGGCAAAAACCCTTTCACAACTAGCCTCACTTTCTAGATGGTAGGATTACCATCCGCATCTGTCTTTCTTTTGAAGATCCATTTACACTATATGGGTTTCACACCCTCTGGAAGATCAACCAAGTTCCAAAATTGATTATCGTACATGGGTTACATTTCGTATTGCATGGCTTTGAGCCATTCTTTTGAGCTGGGCGCCACCACCGCTTCTCTGTATTGTGCAGATTCATCTTCTTCTAAGCTGAATACTTCATTATGAAACCATTCAAGAGGTTTGATAACCCTTCCTGACCTATGTGGTTCAAGTACAGTTTTAACCGGAGTTTCTAAAGTTGGTGTAGCAACTTCTGGTTCAGTTGTGTGGACAACTTCTGGAACAGATTCTGTTTCGTTAGTCCTGATCACTTCTAGAGATTTAGTAATCTGTACTGTCCTCCCACTTCTTTAGCGAGAAACTCATTCTCAAGAAAGTGCCATTCTTAACGACAAACACTTTATCTTCGGATCTTTTGTAGAAGGAATACCCAATTTTTTCTTTGGGATAACCTACAAAGTAACATTTGTCTGCCTTGGGATCGAGCTTATTTGGCTGTAAATGTTTTAGATAAGTCTTGCAGCCCCAAATTTTGAGATGTGACAAATTGGACTTCTTCCCATTCCATAACTCATATGGTGTCGTCTCAACAGATTTAGATGGTGCTCTGTTTAGTGTGTATGTTACTGTTTCAAGTGCATATCCACAGAATGATATTGACAGATCGATGAACGACATCATCGACCTTATCATGTCTAGCAAGGTTCGGTTATGCCTTTTAGTTTCTCCGTGGAGTCCCAAGAGGAGTAAGTTGTGAGACAATTCCACAATCACTTATATGTTTGTTAAACTCATGACTCAGATATCCTCCACGATCTGATTGCAGAAAATTTATCTTCTTGCCATGACGGTTCTCAACTTCATTATGAAATTCTTTGAACTTTCCAAATGTTTCTGACTTATATTTCATGAAGTAGATATAACCGTATCTAATTAAATCATCTGTGAAGGTTATGAAGTATAAGTATCCACCGCGCGCTGAAATACTCATTGGACCACATACATCACTATGTATTATATATATCTAATAATTCAAGTGCCCATTCTGGATGACCAGTGAACAACATTTTACTCATTTTACCCATCAAAAAAGCTTCACATGTATCAAATGATTTTAGCACTCCATCTTTATGAAGCTTTTGCATATGTTTCTTTCCGACATGACCGAGACGGCAGCGCCACATGTATGTGGTATTACTAGTCTTATTAAGATGTTTAACATCATTGTTATAGATAACCTTTCCACGTTCAAGATTTAATATGAATAATCCACCAATCATGGGTGCAAATCCATAAATCATATCCTTATAATATATTGAACAACCATTGTTCTCTGATTTATAAGAATAACCGTCATTTATAAAACATGATCCAGAGATAATGTTTTTACTTAACTTCGGAACAAAATAACAATTGTTTAGTTCTAATATTAATCCTGAAGGTAAACTCAAAGACATGACACCAATGGCTTGAGCAGCGATCCCATCACCATTCTCGACACACATCAGAACTTCACTTCTTTTAGGCTTCCGAACATTCCCCAATCCTTGTATCTTGTTGCAAATGTTAGCAACATATCTGGTATCAAATACCCATGACTTGGAACTTTTGGTGAGTAGAATATCAATAACATTAATTTGTATAACTTTTATACCTTTACCATAAGATGAGTTCTTCTTATCTGCATGATACTTCAAGCCATTTTATTTTCCAGTGTCATTTTTGTTTGGAATAGAAACATATAGTCTCGCAAGAAGCTCCACCCTTGTTCCTCTTGGTGTTGCGCTTCCTTTTGAAACTTCATGTTTTGTTCATTAGCAACTTTTGCTGGTTCTACATCCAAATTTCATTGGTTGTGAGCATCGCTTCATAAAGCAAAGTAAGGATAAAATCATTCTTTGATGTCTTGGGAAAATCAATTTCCATTGCATTAATACTATCATAATAGTCTGCAAGCCTGACACCTTGCTCATCAACTCCAGCGATCTTGCACTCATCCATTGCTTCAGTCATCTCATGAACTTCAACTGGATCTTTGTGGTACAGAACTTCCAGTGCCTCGACAGTCTCGACGGTACTGAGTTGTTGGTAACGTATCTGTAATACTTGATCCATGCATGATAGAATTGCACTTTTTACAACACTGAAATCATTCTTGTGAGAGATAAACACATTGATGACATCCTGAGACGCTCCAGGCACCGGGTATTCACCAAGTGGTTGATCCAGCACATATTCTTTCTTAGCACTCGTGAGAACATATCTTAGAGTGTGCATCCAATCCTCACAATTTCCACCATCTGTAGGAAACTTCCCTTTATCAAAGAGAGGTGCTAAATTAAAACTATTGCAAGCCATTGATCTAAAAGAATAAACACAAAATTCACTTTAGACATAATTCATAATTAAACTTGCACAAGGGATTAAACAAATTTTAATATATAAAGTGCACTCCCACTCAAATCAATATCTCTCATAATTGATAGTGAGTGATTCAAGATGCTGATTTCATTCTCATCCATTGATGTGGACATCACTGTTTACGAGAATTTTGACCAGTGGGGAAACTTTTGCTGATCATATCCCCATATGACTCTTATTCATCTTTCGATGCTTCGTGCTCTGATCTCAGAATGATTCTGCCAGAACTTCAAGAAAACCGAGTGTTATCTGCACACATTGTCTGACCATCTCCGTCTTACACTTCTCATCTCGTTTGTACTCATGTCAACGTGACGTGCTTAGAAACACCAAGTGTCATAGACGATTGCAACATTGGGAAGATCACATTTTAATCTTGATTTTAGCTGTGAGAGATCACCCTAATAATCGACTACTATGCAATCAAAGGGTGCAAGCAACAAAGGCATAAACATCTCAGGCAATTCATAATAGCATGATATGGTATAGCCCCGGGCACCGGGGATGTCTCCATGGTCTTCCAAGGTCTTCATGAATTTCTCTCCAAAATTTCTACCGTCGTGGCACCGGTTTTGTTCTCTTGCGCCTGGTCAAGCTCTGGGTCCTCCGTGTAACCTGTAGGCTATATCTACACCCATAACATTAAGCTGGCAATCCCGCGGATCCAGCCATCATGTCGTGATGTGCAGGCCACTTAACATTACAACATATAACCATCTCATATGGAAACTCATTGTCATGACAAAGGCTACACAACATCATATGCAAACCTGCAAAACCAAGTTAGAAGTCCTCTACTCGGTTTGGAAAATTTTAATTACCTGGTTGCTAGGGTTTTTGGATAACACTAACTACCTACATGCACAATCAAGACGATAATTCTTGTTGCTAGATTCACTCTCAGAGTGTGTGAGGAAAGAGAATTAATTAAAATCTCTAGCCCCGCACTAAACTTCCTCTAATACGCATGACCCCCCAGAAGATTTTTCATCTTCATCGCCCTCTTGTGTAAGTGACAGTTCACTATTCTTGACTATGATGAAGCCCATGGAACTATTAGTAGATCGTCGACAGCCAGAGCCGATCGATTGTAAGAACCTTGTACAAAGCTTACACCATACCATCAATGAACTAAACCGAAGCAACACTCGAGGGAAGCATAGCAAGAACATCAAACACTCACATCCACATGTGATCTAGATTAAAACCTGCATCTACCCATAGAACCGCTCATGCCACTATTGGGAAACGTAGTAGATAACAAAAAAGGTTCACCACACGAACACCCAGGAACAATACGAAGGAGCATATTGATAGAGGCAAAGGTGTCCTGATGTTTCGATGAGATAGCGATCATTTTCTGTGGGAGTCGACTTTGACGATCCGACAACGAACATGCGAGACGTCGCGCCTTAGCAATCGCTAAACCAACTTCTGAGGGTTATTGACCACGTCGGAGCATGATCAACCAGACCAAGAGGGTATATTTCCTGTGAGCAAATGAAGAACTAGCAAGAAACTGAGATTGCAATTCTGGATATTGCGAATATAAGAGGAAAACTTTATTGATGAAGTGGGGTTCTGGTCATT
>NC_053025.1:110823944-110953242 GCF_003073215.2 Triticum urartu
AGGGGATCACAACACTTTTCGAGGGTAGAGTATTCAACCCAAATTTATAGATTCAACACAAGGGGAGCCAAAGAATATTTGAAGGTATTAGCAGCTGAGTTGTAAATTCAACCACACCTGGAGATTAATTATCTGCAGCAAGTAATCAGTAGCACTGTAGTTTGATAGTTTTGATAGTAGTGGCAACAACAATGGTAATAGTAATAGTGATAGCAGTAATATTGTAGCAAGTGTAACAGTGATGATAGCAGTAGCAACTTAGCAGAATCAGTATGGAAAAGTTCGTAGGCATTGGATCAGTGACTTGTTGGATGATATTCATCATGTGACAGTTATAACCTAGGGCTATTCGGCACTAGCTACAGTTCATCAATATAATGTAGGCATGTATTCCGTAAATAGTCATACGTGCTTTATTAAAAGAATTTGCATGACATCTTTTGTCCTACCCGCCCGTGATATTATGACCTCCTTTTAATAGAGAACCGGAACAAAGCATTAACACATAGTGAATACATGAACTCCTCAAACTACGGTAATCACCGGAAGAAGTCCCGGTTATTGTCACTCCGGGGTTACCGGATCATAACACGTAGTAGGTGACTATAGCTTGAAAGATTGGATCTAGAACATTGCTACCTCTTGAGCATGCTTTGGTTTTCCCTTGAAGAGGAAAAGGTGATGCAACAAAGTAGCGTAAGTATTTCCCTCAGTTTTTTAGAACCAAGATATCAATCCAGTAGGAGACAACGCACAAGTCACCTAGTACCTGCACAAACAATCAAGAACCTTGCAACCAACGCGATAAAGGGGTTGTCAATCCCTTCACGGTCACTCGCAAAAGTGAGATCTGATAAAGATAGTAAAGTAAATATTTTTGATATTTTGTTGTATAGATTGGAAAGTAAAGATTGCAAAATAGTAAACAAGATGCGATGTAAATAAAAGAGGTGCAATATAATAAGAAAGAGACCTGGGGGCCATAGGTTTCACTAGTGGCTTCTATCAAGATAGCATGTATTACGGTGGGTGAACAAATTACTGCCGAGCAATTGATAGAAAAGCGCATAGTTATGAGAATATCTAGGCAATGATCATGAATATAGGCATCACGTCCATGTCAAGTAGATCGAAACAATTCTGCATCTACTACTATTACTCCACACATCGACCGCTATCCAGCATGCATCTAGAGTATTAAGTTCATAAGAACAGAGTAACGCTTTAAGCAAGATGACATGATGTAGAGGGATAAACTGAAACAATATGATATAAACCCCATCTTTTTATCCTCTATGGCAACAATACAATATGTGCCTTGCTGCCCCTACTGTCACTGGGAAAGGACACCGCAAGATTGAACCCAAAGCTAAGCGCTTCTCCCATTGCAAGAAAGATCAATCTAGTAGGCCAAACTAAACCGATAATTCGAAGAGACTTGCAAAGATATCAAATCATTCATATAAGAATTCAAAGAAGAACCAAATAATATTCATAGATAATCTTGTTCATAAACCCACAATTCATCGAATCTCGGCAAACACACCGCAAAAGAGTATTACATCGAATAGATCTCCAAGAACATCGAGGAGAACTTTGTATTGAGAATCAAAGAGAGAGAAGAAGCCATCTAGCTAATAACTATGGACCCGAAGGTCTGTGGTAACCTACTCACGCTTCATCAGAGAGGCTATGGTGTTGATGTAGAAGCCCTCCGTGATTGATTCCCCCTCCGGCAGATCGCCGGAAAAGGCCCCAAGATGGGATCTCACGGGTACAGAAGGTCGCGACGGTGGAAAAGTGGTTTCGTGGCTCTCTGCGATCAATCTAGGGTATAAGAGTATATATAGGTGGAAGAAGTATGTCAGTGGAACTACGTGGGATCTCATGGGTATAGAAGGTTGCGGCGGTGGAAAAGTGGTTTTGTGTCTCTCTGCGGTCGATCTAGGGTATAAGAGTATATATAGGCGGAAGAAGTACGTCGGTGGAGCTACGTGCGCCCCACGAGGGTGGGGGGCGCGCCTACCCCCTGGGCGCGCCCTCCTTCCTCGCGGCTGCCTCACGGAGTTCTAGACTTCAACTCCAAGTCTTCTGGTTTGCTTTCGGTCCAAGAAAGATCATCGCAAAGGTTTCATTCCGTTTGGATTCCGTTCGGTATTCCTTTTCTGCGAAACTCTAAAATAGGCAAAAATACAGAAACTGGCACTGGGCCTCTGGTTAATAGGTTAGTCCCAAAAATAACATAAAAGAGCATATTAAAGCCCATTAAACATCCAAAACAGATAATATAATAGCATGGAATTAAAAAATTATAGATACATTGGAGACGTATAAAGCATCCCCAAGCTTAATTCATGCTCGTCCTCGAGTAGGTAAATGATAAAAACAGAATTTTTGATGTGGAATGCTACCTAACATAATTTTCAATGTATTTTTCTTTATTGTGGCATGAATGTTCAGATCCGAAAGATTCAATACAAAAGTTTAATATTGACATAAAAATAATAATACTTCAGGCATACTAACAAAGTAATCATGTCTTCTCAAAATAACATGGCTAAAGAAAGCTATCCCTACAAAATCATATAGTCTGGCTATGCTCTTTTTTCATCACACAAAATATTTAAATCATGCACAACCCTAATGCAAGCCAAGCAATTGTTTCATACTTTTGATGCTCTCAAACTTTTTCCATCTTCACGCAATACATGAGCGTGAACCATGGACATAGCACTATAGGTGGAATAGAATGGTGCTTGTGGAGAAGACAAAAAGGAGAAGATAGTCTCACATCAACTAGGCGTATCAACGGGCTATGGAGATGCCCATCAATAGATATCAATGTGAGTGAGTAGGGATTGCCATGCAACGGGTGCACTAGAGCTGTAAGTGTATGAAAGCTCAAAAAGAAACTAAGTGGGTGTGCATCCAACTCGCTTGCTCACGAAGACCTAGGGCAATTTTGAGTAAGCCCATCATTGGAATATACAAGCCAAGTTCTATAATGAAAAATTCCCACCAGTATATGAAAGTGACAAAATAGCTGACTCTCTATCATGAAGATCATGGTGCTACTTTGAAGCACAAGTGTGGATAGGATAGTAGCATTGCCCCTTCTCTCTTTTTCTCTCTAATTTTTTATTTGGGCCTTTTCTCCTTTTTTATGGCCTCCTTTTTTTCTTTTTTTCTTTTTCTGTCCGGAGTCTCATCCCGACTTATGGGGGAATCATAGTCTCCATCATCCTTTCCTCACATGGGGCAATGCTCTAATAATGATGATCATCGCACTTTTATTTACTTACAACTCAAGAATTACAACTCCATACTTAATTAGAACAAAATATGACTCTATGTGAATGCCTCCAGCGGTGTACCTGGATGTGCAATGAATCAAGTGACATGTATGAAACATTATGAATGGTGGCTTTGCCACAAATACAATGTCAACTACATGATCATGCAAAGCAATATGACAATGATGGAGCGTGTCATAATAAACGGAATTGTGGAAAGTTGCATGGCAATATATCTCGGAATGGCTATGAAAATGCCATAATAGGTAGGTATGGTGGCTTTTTTGAGGAAGGTAAATGGTGGGTTTATGGTAACGACGAAAGTTGCGTGGTACTAGAGAGGCTAGCAATGGTGGAAGGGTGAGAGTGCGTATAATCCATGGACTCAACATTAGTCATAAAGAACTCACGTACTTATTGCAAACATCTATTAGTTATCGAAACGAAGTATTACACGCATGCTCCTTGGGGGATAGATTGGTAGGAAAAGACCATCGCTCGTCCCCAACCGGCACTCATAAGGAAATCAATCAAAAAAATAAATCATGCTCTGACTTCATCACATAACGGTTCACCATACGTGCATGCTACGGGAATCACAAACTTTAACACAAGTATCTCACAAATTCACAACTACTCAACTAGCATGACTCTAATATCACCATCTTCATATCTCTAAACAATCATAAAGAATCAAACTTCCGTACTATTCAATGCACTTTATATGAAAGTTTTTATTATACCCATCTTGGATGCCCATCATATTAGGACTAATTTTATAGCCAAAGCAAATTACCATGCTGTTCTAAAAGACTCTCAAAATAATATAAGTGAAGCATTAGAGATCAATAATTTCTATAAAATAAAACCACTACCGTGCTCTAAAAAGATATAAGTGAAGCACTAGAGCAAAATTATCTAGCTCAAAAGATATAAGTGAAGCACATAGAGTATTCTAATAAATTCTGATTCATGCATGTCTCTCCCAAAAGGTGTGTACAACAAGGATGATTGTGGTAAACTAAAAAGTAAAGACTCAAATCATACAAGACGCTCCAAGCAAAACACATATCATGTGGTGAATAAAAATATAGCCTCAAGTAAAGTTACCGATAGACGAAGACGAAAGAGGGGATGCCTTCCGGGGCATCCCCAAGCTTATGCTTTTGGTTGTCCTTGAATTTTACCTTGGGGTGCCTTGGGCATCCCCAATCTTAGGCTCTTGCCACTCCTTATTCCAAAATCCATCAAATTTACCCAAAAACTTGAAAACTTCACAACACAAAACTCAATAGGAAATCTAATGAGCTCCGTTAGTATAAGAAAATAAACCACCACTTTAAGGTACTGTAATGAACTCATTATTTATTTATATTGGTGTTAAACCTACTGTATTCCAACTTCTCTATGGTTCATACCCCCCAATACTAGCCATAGATGCATGAAAATAAGCAAACAACATGCGAAAAACAGAATCTGTCAAAAACAGAATAGTCTGTAGAAATATGTAGGTTTCGAATACTTATGTAACTCAAAAAATTCTGAAAAATATAGGACGACCAGGATAATTTGTATATTGATCTACTGCAGTTGGAATTGGTATTTTATCGCTCTCTGGTAAAAATGTGAGTGCATACTTTCTGTTTTTATCAGCAAGATCAAACAACCATCACCCAAGAAGATTCTAAAGGCTTTACTTGGCACAAAAACTAATCGAAACATAAAAAACACAATCATAATAGAAGCTAGATGAATTATTTATTACTAAACAGGAACAAAAATCAAAGAACAAAAATAAAATTGGGTTGCCTCCCAACAAGCGCTATCGTTTAACGCCCCTAGCTAGGCATAAAAACAAGAATAGATCTAGGTATTGCCATAACAATGATAGGGAAAATCATGAAAACTCATCTCATACTCCCTACGTTCAGCAGCAAGTTTTCTTTGTGGCAGGCAAAAGTAATCAAAAGGGTTAAATTTAATGGGACAAAAATGCCCAAGATCAAGCTCGGGAGGTATTGGTTCCTCCTTTGGCCCTTCATATTGCACAACCAATTCATCATTATAAGCATTATTTTGGCAAAAAGTCATGGGCCTTTGTTCAATTGAAAAACCTAACCCATTGTTCTGAATAGCAAAATTATCATTAAGTTCATAAATCCTATCAACTAGAACAACGATAGGAACTCTTTTTCTAAGGTTTTCATTATAAGCAACATGATCTAAAGATCGTAAATGCACTATGTCTTCTTGATAAAAAAAGGATTGCTTCTATGGGAGGACGGCCAGCATCCACCCTATAATGCGCAAAAATTTCATTGGCCTCTTTTATTATAAATCTGAACTCATGTGCTAAGAAGATGATGGCTGCTCGCTTAATAGAAGAATGCTCAATATTGGAAAATTCTAGAAAAATCCTTTGTATGCAAGGATGCATGTGGATAAATTGTTTTTCAAGTTCAACCATGAGCAAAGATATAGCATCCGCAAGACTACTAGTTCTATGAAGAATAGACCCACCCATAGTGGGTAAAGCACCAGCGCAAGTAAAGAAATCTTGAATAACTCCTTTTCCAATAATATTAC
Organism: Triticum urartu; assembly: GCF_003073215.2. Classification (NCBI taxonomy): domain Eukaryota; kingdom Viridiplantae; phylum Streptophyta; class Magnoliopsida; order Poales; family Poaceae; genus Triticum; species Triticum urartu. The sequence continues at coordinate 110,829,824 of NC_053025.1, forward strand.
CACTACCAATCCGAAACTTTTTAGTGTGTAAAATAGTAGGTTCTTAATGAGGATTATCAAAAGTATCAAAGTTTCCCCCATCATTACTATTATCGTTTTCAATGATAACCTCCCCAGTTTCAGACATGATGGCAATAAACCGTGCTAAGAACAAACACACAAGAGGTAAGCGAAAAGAGACGAACAGAAGAGGGGCGAATAAAACGGCAAAGGTGAAGTGGGGAGAGGAAAACGAGAGGCAAAGGGCAAATAATGTAATGCGAGGGAGACGAGTTTATGATGGGTACTTGGTATGTCTTGACTTGGCGTAGATCTCCCCGGCAACGGCTCCAGAAATCCTTCTTGCTACCTCTTCAGCATGCGTTGGTTTTCCCTTGAAGAGGAAAGGGTGATGCAGCAAAGTAGCGTAAGTATTTCCCTCAGTTTTTTAGAACCAAGGTATCAATCCAGTAGGAGACAATGCACAAGTCACTTAGTACCTGCACAAACAATCAAGAACCTTGCAACCAATGCGATAAAGGGGTTGTCAATCCCTTCACGGTCACTCGCAAAAGTGAGAACTGATAAAGATAGTAAAGTAAATATTTTTGGTATTTTTTTTACAGGTTGGAAAGTAAAGATTACAAAATAGTAAACGAGATGCGATGTAAATAAAATAGATGCAATATAATAAGAAAGAGACCCGGGGGCCATAGGTTTCACTAGTGGCTTTCTCAAGATAGCATGTATTACGGTGGGTGAACAAATTACTGCCGAGCAATTGATAGAAAAGCGCATAGTTATGAGAATATCTAGGCAATGATCATGAATATAGGCATCACATCCGTGTCAAGTAGATCGAAACGATTCTGCATCTACTACTATTACTCCACACATTGACCGCTATCCATCATGCATCTAGAGTATTAAGTTCATAAGAATAGAGTAACGCTTTAAGCAAGATGACATGATGTAGAGGGATAAACTCAAACAATATGATATAAACCCCATCTTTTTATCCTCGACGCCAACAATATAATACGTGCCTTGCTGCCCCTACTGTCACTGGGAAAGGACACCGCAAGATTAAACCCAAAGCTAAGCACTTCTCCCATTGCAAGAAAGATCAATCTAGTAGGCCAAACTAAACCGATAATTTGAAGAGACTTGCAAAGATATCAAATCATGCATATAAGAATTCATAGAAGAACCAAATAATATTCATATATAATCTTGTTCATAAACCCTTCATTGGATCTCGGCAAACACACCGCAAAAGAGTATTACATCGAATAGATCTCCAAGAACATCGAGGAGAACTTTGTATTGAGAATCAAAGAGAGAGAAGAAGTCATCTAGCTAATAACTATGGACCCGAAGGTCTGTGGTTAACTACTCACGCTTCATCGGAGAGGCTATGGTGTTGATGTAGAAGCCCTCTGAGATCGATTCCCCCTTCGGCAGATCGCCAGAAAAGGCCCCAAGATGGGATCTCATGGGTACAGAAGGTTGCGGCGGTGGAAAAGTGGTTTTGTGTCTCTCTATGGTCGATCTAGGGTATAAGAGTATATATAGGCGGAAGAAGTACGTCGGTGGAGCTACGTGCGGCCCACGAGGGTGGGGGGCGCGCCTACCCCCTCGGCACGCCCTCCTGCCTCGTGGCTGCCTCACGGAGTTCCAGACTTCAACTCCAAGTCTTCTGGTTTGCTTTCGGTCCAAGAAAGATCATCACCAAGGTTTCATTCCGTTTGGTATTCATTTTCTGCGAAACTCTAAAATAGGCAAAAAAACAGCTGGCACTGGGCCTCCGGTTAATAGGTTAGTCTCAAAAATAATATAAAAGAGCATATTAAAGCCCATTAAACATCCAAAACAGATAATATAATAGCATGGAACAATAAAAAATTATAGATACGTTGGAGACGTATCAAACATGGATATAATGATGATAACATAAACGGTTCAGATCTGAAATCATGGCACCCAGGCCCAAAGTGACAAGCATTAAGCATGGCAAAGTCATAGCAACATCAATTTTAGAACATAGTAGATACTAGGGATCAAGCCCTAACAAAACTAACTTGATTACATGATGAATCTCATCCAACTCCTTACCGACCAGCGAGCCTACTAAGGAATTACTTACTCCCGGTGGGGAGCATCATGGAATTGGCGATGGAGAGGGGTTGGTGATGACAAAGAACGAAGACCCCCCTCTCCGGAGCCCCAAACGGACTCCAGATCTGCCCTCCCGAGGAAGAACAGGGCTTGGCGGCGGCTTCATCTCGTGGATCGCGATAATTCTTTCTCCCTGATTTCTTTCTCCGAAAATAGGATTTTATAGCGTTGGTTTCAGGGTTAGCGGGGCCACCAGGTGGGGACAACCCACCTGCGCACGCTAGGAGATGGGGCGTGCCCTGGTGGGTTGTGCACACCCAGGTGCCCCTCTCCGGCAGGTCTTGGCTCCAGAAATTCTTATTATTGATATAAAAAATCCTCGCAAAGTTTCATTCCATTCCGAGAACTTTTATTTCTGCACAAAAACAACACCATGGTAGTTCTGCTGAAAACAACGTCAGTCCGGGGTTAGTTTCATTCAAATCATGCAAATTAGAGTCCAAAACAAGAGGAAAAGCATTAGGAAAAGTAGATACGTTGGAGATGTATCAATGTGTTGATAAAAACAAAATACGGGCATAGAAGCATCATGCTTATTATTATAGCAGCAACAAACTTTATCATAGAAATTCTCATGAACAAGTAACAATTCATCACAACATCGAAGTAAAAGCTTGAACTCTATTGAAAATCAACAAACTATGTTCTCAGTCAACTTTGCAACTACAGTTCATCATCATTTCAGGAAGGGTCTCGTATTGGAACCTTTTGGCAAGTCCACATACTCAACCATCATATAATCTTCTATGATTGCTAACATTCACCTCATACACATGAGCAAAAAGTTTCAACTAGACACATAGAAAGATAGGGGCTTATAGTTTTGCCTCCCAACACATTCACCTGAAGGGTGATGTCAACAATAACAATTCATGCTCACTCATATCCAACTGGATATATATGCCTAGATATTTCCTCACCACATGATGCTTGCAAAAAGATAAAAATAAAAAAGGAATAGGAAAGAATACTTTGACTCTTGCATAAAATTAAATACATAAAAGTAAAAGATAGGCCCTTCGCAGAGGAAAGCAGAGGTTGTCATGTGCTTTTTGGTTTGTATGCTCAATCTCTTAGTGTAAAAGAACATCACATTATATTGCCCCTTATGATAGCAACCTTTATTATGTAGTTTGTCACCTTTATTATATTGCCATCACAAGTTTGTACAACGCTCAATTTTCTCTTACACTAAATGATCCAACACATTAGAAGCAATTTTTATTGCCTTATTACACCAATGACAACTTACTTGAAGGATCTTATTCAATCCATAGGTAGGTATGGTGGACACTCAAAATAATATTTTGGGTTTAATTTTCTCTACTTAGTGCGGAATTTTTGGCTAGCAAAGATATGGGGCAAGCACACATGTTAAAGGTTCTATGACAATATAATTTCTATGTGGATATGAACAAACATAAATCATTACGTTGTCTTCCTTGTCCAACGTCAACAATTTTGGCATATAATATTTTGATGGGGGCTCACAATCATAAAAGACGTCCAAGAGATAGTGTATTTGCATGTGAATCTTCTATTCCCTTATTAATTCTTTCATGAATTGCATCATTGACCAATGCTATGTTTGTCAACTTTCAAGAAATTTTACCACTTGTACTTTTCCTTATGTGATGTCATTACTTACCATAAGATCAACATATGATTTTTTTTCTTATTTACTTTTATTTTGATTGAAACTTAAAAGTAAAGAAAGCAAAACTTGAACTACTCTTTATTATATATCTCGCACATGATTACATAGATAGATGGATCACTAAGCAAACACTCGAAGATAGATTGAACTAAACTTTTATTCAAGTAAATCAAAAGATAACTATTGAACTAATATGAATAAAGGCAAAAAAGGTGGTGTGATACGATACTGGAGCACCTCCCCAAACTTGTCACAAGCCAAGGGGAGTGCGCATACCATGTACTCAAGTCTCCTGTGGTGGTGAAGAAGGTGATGGAGGTGGTGGTGATGAAGTAGTGGCTTCAGACTTCAAGCTCAAGAGATACTCCATTCTACGAATAATGCTCTGGAGGGCTATGATTTGCTCTTGCAACATAATATTTGTTGGTGCAATGATAGGTCCCTTATGTTTTGGAGTTTGTTGGCATAAAGAGTTCGGGACTTATGTGTTTGCTAGTGCACGCAGAGTAACAGGTCTCTAGAGTAATCTAGGGGTTTGATGAAAACGACGAAGTAATCTCCCTGCGAGGCAGCGAAGGTTGTCACCAAAGATAAAGCTAATGAGAGTGGCCCCTAAAAATTCCTGGAGATTAAGCAATTGGTTCGGTGTCTGTTCGAAGCAAATGACCACGTTCAAGGAAGAATGAAGACGAAGTGAAGACGTAGCATTTATTTCGTTGTTCTTCTTATTTCATTGAGTCATAGGACCACCGTACTATTAAGAGGGGTATAGAGTTTCGAAGCTTTGATTCCATGATTCTAAACCCAAACCTATGAAAGTTGTGAGACAAATCTCTTTGTGCTCCGAACAAATACTTGCTAGCAAGAGACTGTGATCTTCTTTGTTGCGAGGGATATGCCTCGGACCGTGATACACCCATTTTGCGTCATGCTTTTATATTAATATTTATTGCATTATGGGGTGTTATTACACATTTTGGTACAATACTTATTCCTTTTATCTCTTGTTTCACAAGGTTTACATGAAGAGGGAGAATGCTGGCAGCTGGAATTCTGGACTGGAAAAGGAGCAAATCTGAGAGACCTATTCTGCACAACTCCAAAAGTCCTGAAAATTTATGGAGAATTATTTTGGAATATATAAAAAATATTGGGCGAAGAAAGTACCAGAGGGGACACACCAGGTAGCCAGAAGGGTGGGCCCCCCGGGAGCGCCCCCTGCCTTGTGGGCCACCTGGCAGGCCTCCGGTGCCTATCTTCTGCTATATGAAGGGTTTTGACCTAAAAAAAGAGAAGCTTTGGGGACAAAGCGCTGCCGTCTCGAGGCAGAACCTGGGCAGAAGCAATCTAGGGCTCGGCGGAGCTGTTCTACCGGGGAAACTTCCCTCCCGGAGGGGGAAATCATCGTCATCATCATCACCAACGATCCTCTCATCAAGAGGGGGTCAATCTCCATCAACATCTTCCCCAGCACCATCTCCTCTCAAACCCTAGTTCATCTCTTGTATCCGATCTTTGTCCCAAAACCTCAGATTGGTACCTATGGGTTGCTAGTAGTGTTGATTACTCCTAGTAGTTGATGCTAGTTGGTTCATTCGGTGGAATATCATATGTTCAGATCCTTAATGATAACTATTACTCCTCCAATTATGAATATGAATATGCTTTGTGAGTAGTTACATTTGTTCCTGAGGACATGGGAGAAGTCTTGTTATAAGTAATCATGTGAATTTGGTATTCGTTCGATATTTTGATGAGATGTATGTTGTCTCTTCTCTAGTGGTGTTATGTGAACGTCGACTACATGACCGTTCACCGTGATTTGGGCCTAGGGGAAGGCATTGGGAAGTATTAAAGATGATGGGTTGCTAGAGTGACAGAAGCTTAAACCCTAGTTTATGCGTTGCTTCGTGAGGGGCTGATTTGAATCCACATGTTTCATGCTATGGTTAGATTTATCTTAATTCTTCTTTCGTAGTTGCAGATGCTTGCGAGAGGGGTTAATCATAAGTGGGAGGCTTGTCCAACACTACTGCAGGATGCTGCTAACGCGACACTACGATCAAAGACCCTTCGACGAAACTGTGTGAGATGCAATAATCATAAACGGTGGTGTAAAAAACCCGTCATAAAGGTGCAGAACATTTATGATGACGGATGCGTCAAACAAGGTTCAGATTTTGGTTGTGTGTGCGATGCAGGGCATACGGTTCAGTTCAATGAACTGTTTGCGATGAGGAAGAAGAACAGAAACGGGTAGCCAGATGAAGGCGTGTGCGATATACGGCATACAGTTCACTCACATTAACTGTTTGTGATGAGGCGGAACAACATAAATGGGCAGCTACATAAAGGTGTGTGCGATTGAGGGCATATGCTTAAGAAGGATTAACTGTTTGCGATTAGGCAACAGAACAGAAACAGTCAGCCAGATCAAAGTGTCTGCGATTGATCGCATACACTTCACACGGATGAACTGTTTGTGATTAGCCACAACAAACAGAAACAGTTAGACAGATCAATGTGTGTGCGCTAGACGAGCACACATTCTAATTAAAAGAAGCGTGCGCAATGGTAATAACGAGCCCACATGGTTCTTGGAACAAGACATGTGCTGACATTGCCTATTGCGGTGCACCCTATGGTGCTAACGCCATGTACGCGACCGAGAAAGTGATATGTATCCAACGTATCTATACTTTTTTATTTTTCCATGCTATTATATTATCAACAATGGATGTTTTATATGCATTTATATTCTATTTTATATGATTTTTGGGACTAACCTATTAAATCAGAGCCCAGTGCCAGTTTCTGTTTTTTCCTTGTTTTAGAGTATCACAAAAAAGGAAAATCAAACGAAGTCCATTTGACCTGAAACTTCACGGAACTTATTTTTGGAAGGAAAGCAACTCAGGAGACTTGGAGTCCACGTCAAGAAAGCAACGAGGAAGCCACGAGGCAGGGGGCACGCCCACCCCCTGGGCGCGCCCTCCACCCTCGTGGGCCCCTCGTGGCTCCCCCGACATACTTCTTCCTCCTATATATCTCCATATACCCTAAAACAATCGGGGAGCACAATAGATCAGGAGTTCCGCCGCCAGAAGCCTCCGTAGCCACCGAAAGCCAATCTAGACCCGTTCCGGCACCCTACCGGAGGGGGAATCCCTCTCAGGTGGCCATCTTCATCATCCCGGTGCTCTCCATGATGAGGAGGGAGTAGTTCTCCCTGGGGCTGAGGGTATGTACCAGTAGCTATGTGTTTGATCTCTCTCTCTCTCTCGTGTTCTTGATTTGGCACGATCTTGATGTATCGCGAGCTTTGCTATTATAGTTGGATCTTATGTTTCTCCTCCCCCTCTACTCTCTTGTAATGGATTGAGTTTCCCCTTTGAAGTTATCTTATCGGATTGAGTCTTTAAAGATTCGAGAACACTTGATGTATGTCTTGCCATGCGTATCTGTGGTGACAATGGGATATCACGTGATTCACTTGATGTATTGATACGTCTCCAACGTATCTATAATTTTTGATTGCTCCATGCTATATTATCTTATGTTTTGGATGTTTATGGGCTTTATTATACACTTTTATATTATTTTTGGGACTAACCTATTAACCCAGAGCCTAGTGCCAGTTTCTGTTTTTTTTGCCTATTTTAGGGTTTCGAAGAAAAGGAAAATCAAACGGAGTCCAATTGACCTGAAACTTCACAGAACTCATTTTTGGAAGGAAAGCAACCCGGGAGACTTGGAGTCTACGTCAAGGAAGCTTCAAGGAGGCCACGAGGTAGGGGGGCGCGCCAACCCCCCTGGGCGTGCCCTCCACCCTCATGGGCCCCTCGTGGCTCCCCTGACGCACCTCCTCCTCCTATATATACTAATATACCCTAAAACGATCGGGGAGCACAATAGATCGGGAGTTCCGCCGCCAGAAGCCTCCGTAGCCACCAAAAGCCAATCTAGACCCGTTCCGGCACCCTGTCGGAGGGGGCAATCCCTCTCCGGTGGCCATCTTCATCATCCCGGTGCTCTCCATGACGAGGAGGGAGTAGTTCTCCCTCGGGGCTAAGGGTATGTACCAGTAGCTATGTGTTTGATCTCTCTCTCTCTCTCTCTCTCGTGTTCTTGAGGTGATACGATCTTGATGTATCGCGAGCTTTGCTATTATATTTGGATCCTATGATGTTTCTTCCCCCCTCTACTCTCTTGTAATGGATTGAGTTTCCCTTTGAAGTTATCTTATCAGATTGAGTCTTTAAAGATTTGAGAACACTTGATGTATGTCTTGCCATGCGTATCTGTGGTGACAATGGGATATCACGTGATTCACTTGATGTATGTTTTGGTGATCAACTTGCGGGTTCCGCCCATGAACCTATGCATAGGGATTGGCACACGTTTTCATCGTGATTCTCCGGTAGAAACTTTGGGGCACTCTTGGAGGTCCTATGCGTTGGTTGAATATGAATCTGAGATTGTGTGACGCATATCGTATAATCATACCCACGGATACTTGAGGTGACATTGGAGTATCTAGGTGACATTAGGGTTTTGTTTGATTTGTGTCTTAAGGTGTTATTCTAGTACGAACTCTAGAGCTGTTTGTGACACTTATAGGAATAGCCCAACGGATTGATTGGAAAGAATAACTTTGAGGTGGTTTCGTACCCTACCATAATCTCTTCGTTCGTTCTCCGCTATTAGTGACTTTGGAGTGACTCTTTGTTGCATGTTGAGGGATAGTTATGTGATCCAATTATGATATTATTGTTGAGAGGACTTGCACTAGTGAAAGTATGAACCCTAGGCCTTGTTTCCTATCATTGCAATACCGTTTATGCTCACTTTTACCATTAGTTACCTTGCTGTTTTTATATTTTCAGATTACAAAAACTGTTATCTACCATCCATATACCACTTGTATCACCATCTCTTCGCCGAACTAGTGCACCTACCCAATTTACCATTGTACTGGGTGTGTTGGGGACACAAGAGACTCTTTGTTATTTGGTTGCAGGATTGCTTGAGAGAGACCATCTTCATCCTACGCCTCCTACGGATTGATAAACCTTAGGTCATCCACTTGAGGGAAATTTGCTACTGTCCTACAAACCTCTGCACTTGGAGGCCCAACAACGTCTACAAGGAGAAGGTTGTGTAGTAGACATCAAGCTCTTTTCTGGCGCCGTTGCCGGGGAGGTTAGCGCTTGAAGGTATATCTTTATATCTTGCAATCGAGTCTTTTAGTTTCTTGTTTTATCACTAGTTTAGTCTATAAAAGAAAATTAAAAAAAATAATGGAATTAAGTTTGCCTCATACGCTTCATCTTTTTAATATCTTTCGTGAGTATGATGGAAAGGAAAATTGTGCCAAAGTGTTAGAAGAAGAAATCTATAAAATGTTTGGCACTAAATATTTGAATGATGAGCATGATTGTAATGTTGTTAGTATGAATTCCTTGAATATCCAAATAGGGAAGATAGATATTTCAAGAGGCATAAGTACTTAGAAACTAAATTGTTGCAAGAAAGGCTAGATGATTGTGCTGAAAAATTAAATTTTCTTGGCCGTACTTGTGGACTTTGCAATGAATAGGGTCATTTAGCTATCCGATGCAAATAGTTTCATGATCTAATCGTGTCCAAAAATTGTGATGACTTGATTTCCCTTGCATATTATAATGAACTTAGTTTGCTTATGGGCTACGAAGAAATGAAACGTATAACTAACTATCTTCCAGAATTTGCCCGTTATAAACTTCTTGGATTTGATCTAGAGGAAATTTATATGTATTGTGCGGTGAATTGTATTGAACATCCTTATATTGCAAACTACATAAAGAAAAGAAAACAAATAGAATATGAAGAGAATACTAACGAAAGGGAAGAGACTTCCCAATATTCTCCTATTATTTCTTATGATGAATCAGGTAACGAGGAGGAGCCTTCTATTCAACCAATCTCATTAATAAGGAGCTCCAAAAAGAGGATTGAACCCACACATGAGGTGAAGAAGAAGAAAAGAAAAAGGAAGAGAGGTAAAAAGATATCTCTCCCAAATAATGTTGCTCCTATTATTGTTGTGCCTCATGAAAATATAATTGTGGAAGATGATGCACTTGATGATGATCTAGTTATGCCTATTGCTTGTTGTGATGATTATGATTGGGAAGATAATGATACTTCTTATGATCTTGAAAATATTTTTGGCACTTGCTTGGAAGAATATTATAATTGTTATACTATTGGTGCTATCCATACTATTAATGATGAGAGTGATTATGCTTATGATATGAAAAGGCCTAAGCTTGGGGATTCTATGTTTGATGAAGATGATGTTTTTGAGAATATATTTTCTGCAATTAATGTTTGTCCCAAGCTTGGGGATGCTATGTTTAATGAAGATGATATTTTTAGTCTCCCAAGTTTTGATATGCAAATTTATAATGATGATGGCATGCCTCCTACTTATGATGATTATTGTGATGATACTTATGCTGTAAAAAGTAGTGATTATATTTATGAAACTTGTCATGATTATGGTTACCCCTTTTCTGAACATTACTCTTTTAATGTGGAAACAATTTATAGTATTCGAGTTTCTTATGATACTCCCACTATTCTGAATGAGAAGAATTTTGCTTATGTGGAGAGTAATAAAATTTCTATGCTTGTAGATCATGAAAAGAATGCTTTAGGTGCTGGTTATATTGTTGAATTCATTCATGATGCTACTGAAAATTATTATGAGGGAGGAACATATGCTTGTAGGAATTGCAATAATATCAAGTTTCCCCTCTATGTGCTTAAAATTTTGAAGTTATGCTTGTTTTGCCTTCCTATGCTAGTTGATTCTTGTTCCCATAAGTTGTTTGCTCACAAAATCCCTATGCATATGAAGTGGGTTAGACTTAAATTTGCTAGTCATATTCTTCATGATGCTATCTTTATGTTACAATTCTTATCTTTTATGTGAGCATCATTGAAATCATCATGCCTAGCTAGGGGCGTTAAACGATAGCGCTTGTTGGGAGGCAACCCAATTTTATTTTTGTTCCTTGCTTTTTGTTTCTGTTTAGCAATAAATAATTTATCTATCCTCTGTTATGATTGAGTTTTTATGTTTTAGTTAGTGTTTGTACCAAGTAGAACCGTTGGGAAGACTTGGGGAAAGTCTTGTTGATTATGCTGTAAAAAACAGAAACTTTAGCGCTCACGAGAATTGCTACCATTTTTATTTGGATAGTGATATTTAGTTAACTATTTTTCAGATGATTAATAGATAAATTCCTCACGTCCAGCAATTTATTTTAGAATTTTTGGGGTTCCAGAAGTTTGCGTTAGCTACAGATTACTACAGACTGTTCTGTTTTTGACAGATTCTGTTTTTCGTGTGTTGTTTGCTTATTTTGATGAATCTATGGCTAGTAAAATAATTTATAAACCATAGAGAAGTTGGAATACAGTAGGTTTAACACCAATATAAATAAATAATGAGTTCATTACAGTACCTTGAAGTGGTGTTTTGTTTTCTTTCGCTAACGGAGCTTACGAGTTTTCTGTTAAGTTTTGTGTTGTGAAGTTTTCAAGTTTTGGGTAAAGATTCGATGGACTATGGAATAAGGAGTGGCAAGAGCCTAAGCTTGGGGATTCCCAAGGCACCCCAAGGCAATATTCAAGGACAACCAAGAGCCTAAGCTTGGGGATGCCCCGGAAGGCATCCCCTCTTTCGTCTTCGTTCATCGGTAACTTTACTTGGAGCTATATTTTTATTCACCCCATGATATGTGTTTTGCTTGGAGAGTCATTTCATTTTATTTATTTTTGCTTGCTGTTTTAATAAAATACCAAGATCTGAAATTATTAAATTTTAGAGAGTCTTCATATAGTTGCATAATTGTTCGACTACTCATTTATCTTCACTTATATCTTTCGGAGTAGTTTGTTGTTGCTCTAGTGCTTCACTTATATATTTTTAGAGCATGGTGGTGGTTTTATTTTGAAGAAATAGATGAACTTTCATGCTTCACTTATATTATTTTGAGAGTCCTAAACAGCATGGTAATTTGCTTTGGTTATGAAACTAGTCCTAATATGATGGGCATCCAAGAGGGATATAATAAAAACTTTCATATAAGTGCATTGAATACTAAGAGAAGTTTTGATACTTGATAATTTTTTGAGATATGGAGATAGTGATATTAAAGTTGTGCTAGTTGAGTAGTTGTGAATTTTATAAATACTTGTGTTGAAGTTTGCAAGTCCCGTAGCATGCACGTATGGTAAACGTTGTGTAACAAATTTGAAACATGAGGTGTTATTTGATTGTCTTCCTTATGAGTGGCGGTCGGGGACGAGCGATGGTCTTTTCCTACCAATATATCCCCCTAGGAGAATGCACGTAATTCTTGGTTTTTGATGACTTGTAGATTTTTGCAATAAGTATGTGAGTTCTTTATGACTAATGTTGAGTCCATGGATTATACGCACTCTTACCCTTCCATCATTGCTAGCCTCTTCAGTACCGTGCATTGCCCTTTCTCACATTGAGAGTTGGTGAATACTTCGTCGGTGCATCCAAACCCCGTGATACGATACACTCTGTCACACATAAACCTCCTTATATCTTCCTGAAAACAGCCACCATACCTACCTATTATGGCATTTCCATAGCCATTCCGAGATATATTGCCATGCAATTTTCCACCATTCCGTTTATCATGACACATTCATCATTGTCATATTGCTTAGCATGATCATGTAGTTGACATAGTATTTGTGGCAAAGCCACCGTTCATAATTCTTTCTTACATGTCACTCTTGGTTCATTGCATATCCTGGTACACCGCCGGAGGCATTCATATAGAGTCATCTTTTGTTCTAGCATCGAGTTGTAATCATTGAGTTGTAAATAAATAGAAGTGTGATGATCATCATTTTCTAGAGCATTGTCCCAAGTGAGGAAAAAAAAGAGAGGCCATATAAAAAAGAGAAAGGCCCAAATAAAAAAATGAGAGAAAAAGAGAGAAGGGACAATGTTACTATCCTTTGCCACACTTGTACTTCAAAGTAGCACCATAATCTTCATGATAGAGAGTCTTTTGTTTTGTCACTTTCATATACTAGTGGGAATTTTCATTGTAGAACTTGGCTTGTATATTCCAACAATGGGCCTCGTCAAGTGCCCTAGGTCTTCGTGAGCAAGCAAGTTGGATGCACACCCACTTAGTTTGTTTTGTTGAGCTTTCATACAGTTATAGCTCTAGTGCATCCGTTGCATGGCAATCCCTACTCATTGTATTGACATCAATTGATGGGCATCTCCCTAGCCCATTGATTAGCCGCGTCGATGTGAGGCTTTCTCCTTTTTGTCTTCTCCACATAACCCCCATCATCATATTCTATTCCACCCATAGTGCTATATCCATGGCTCGCGCTCATGTATTGCGTGAAGGTTTATAAAGTTTGAGATTACTAAAGTATGAAACAATTGCTTGGCTTGTCATCGGGGTTGTGCATGATGAGAGCATTCTTGTGTGACGAAAATGGAGCATGACAAAACTATATGATTTTGTAGGGATGAACTTTCTTTGGCCATGTTATTTTGAGAAGACATGATTGCTTAGTTAGTATGCTTGAAGTATTTTTTTTTATGTCGACATTAAACTTTTGTCTTGAATCTTATGGATCTGAACATTCATGCAAAAATAAAGAGAAATACATAATGAATATGTTAGGTAGCATTCCACATCAAAAATTCTGTTTTTATCATTTACCTACTCGAGGACGAGCAGGAATTAAGCTTGGGGATGCTGATACGTCTCCAACGTATCTATAATTTTTGATTTTTCCATGCTATTATATTATCAACCTTGGATGTTTTATATGCATTTATATGCTATTTTATATGATTTTTGGGACTAACCTATTAACCCAGAGCCGAGTGCCAGTTTCTGTTTTTTCCTTGTTTTAGAGTATCGCAGAAAAGGAAAATCAAACGGAGTCCAATTGACCTGAAACTTCACAGAACTTATTTTTGGAAGGAAAGCAACCCGGGAGACTTGGAGTCCACGTCAAGAAAGCAACGAGGAAGCCATGAGGCAGGGGGCGCGCCCACCCCCCTGGGCGCACCCTCCACCTTCATGGGCCCCTCGTGGCTCCCCGACATACTTCTTCCTCCTATATATCTCCATATACCCTAAAACGATCGGGGAACACAATAGATCGGGAGTTCCACCGCCAGAAGCCTCCGTAGCCACCGAAAGCCAATCTAGACCCATTCCGGCACCCTGCCGGAGGGAGAATCCCTCTCCGGTGGCCATCTTCATCATCCCGGTGCTCTCCATGACGAGGAGGGAGTAGTTCTCCCTCGGGGCTGAGGGTATGTACCAGTAGCTATGTGTTTGATCTCTCTCTCTCTCTCTCGTGGTCTTGATTTGGCACGATCTTGATGTATCACGAGCTTTGCTATTATAGTTGGATCTTATATTTCTCCCCCCCTCTACTCTCTTGTAATGGATTGAGTTTCCCCTTTGGAGTTATCTTATCGGATTGAGTCTTTAAAGATTTGAGAACACTTGATGTATGTCTTGCCGTGCGTATCTGTGGTGACAATGGGATATCACGTGATTCACTTGATGTATGTTTTGGTTACCAACTTGCGGGTTCCGCCCATGAACTTATGCATAGGGATTGGCACATGTTTTCGTCGTGATTCTCTGGTACAAACTTCTGGGCACTCTTTGAGGTTCTATGTGTTGGTTGAATAGATGAATCTGAGATTGTGTGATGCATATCGTATAATCATACCCACGGATACTTGAGGCGACATTGGAGTATCTAGGTGACATTAGGGATTTGGTTGATTTGTGTCTTAAGGTGTTATTCTAGTACGAACTCTAGGGTTGTTTGTGACACTTATAGGAATATCCCAACGGATTGATTGGAAAGAATAACTTTGAGGTGGTTTCGTACCCTACCATAATCTCTTCGTTTGTTGCTATTAGTGACTTTGGAGTGACTCTTTGTTGCATGTTGAGGGATAGTTATATGATCCAATTATGTTATTATTGTTGAGGGAACTTGCACTAGTTAAAGTATGAACCCTAGGCCTTGTTTCAACACATTACAATATCGTTTGTGCTCACTTTTATCATTAGTTACCTTGCTGTTTTTATATTTTCAGATTACAAAAACCTTTATCTACCATCCATATACCACTTGTATCACCATCTCTTCGCCGAACTAGTGCACCTATACAATTTACCATTGTATTGAGTGTGTTGGGGACACAAGAGACTCTTTGTTATTTGGTTGCAGGGTTGCTTGAGAGAGACCATCTTCATCCTACGCCTCCTACGGATTGATAAACCTTAGGTCATCCACTTGAGGGAAATTTGCTACTGTCCTACAAACCGCTGCACTTGGAGGCCCAACAACGTCTACAAGAAGAAGGTTGTGTAGTAGACATCAGAAAGTGTGCCCACGTTACGCCGTCCGGGAATAGTGCTGCACTTAGAAATTATAGAACCGTTTGTAAATTTTGAGCCTGCGTCCCGTCACATTCCAAATTGCAAACCTATTCACACCGATCAAAACCTAAACGGTTTCCCACTTAGGAGCATATTAGTACTCGGTTATAAATACTACTACTCCAAGATGACTGCACATTCCTCCTCAACTCCTCATCCACAAAAACAAACAAGTCATTCATCATCATTCCCTTGCGTCTGCCATGGCAAGTTTGAGTTATGGGTCGAGAGATTGCCACCAGGGAGAGGCAAGCATGGAAGCGGAAGCACGAGAGATGTCCCGCCTCGCGGCCGTAGCATCACAGAGGTCTCGTCGCGCTGCCGAAGCAGCACGGAGGTCCCGCCGTGCCGTCGATGCAGCTGACTGGTGCGGCCGCGCCGCGGAAGTAGCAGAGATGTTCGGTCACGCCGTGGAAGCAGCAGAGATGTCCTCCCGCGCCGCGGCGGCCTGGGAAAATGTCTCGCGGGCAGGCGAGGACTCTTACAGGCGCATGCATACGATCATCCATAGCCAGATGGATTAGATCTCCGGCTGGGCGTGGCTGCAGGACGGCATGAAAGCCTCGTTTGAACAGGCTACCAGCGTCATCCGGCAACTAAGGGAGAGCAATGCAAAGCTCCAGGCCGAGCATGACCTGCTGAGGGTGAAGATCGTCGGAAGTGCAGAGCAGCAGGAGGAGACCACTGCATTGTTGAAGAGGACTAGCGTCATCGTCGAGAAACTTATGGACGAGAATGTCGTGCTGCACATGAAGCGCAAAAGGTTGGTGGAGGAATCCGCGGATGCTCTCAAGCAGCATATTGAGGACAGGAAAGAGCTCATCGCTGCTCGCCGCGGAGACTAGTTCCCATGGCCTACAACAACGCTTCAAGAAAGTAGAGATCAGCGAGCCAGATTGTTGTCTTCCTTCTTCTTTTGCCCTTGTGTATTTCGGGCGTTGCCGCATGTGGATTTTTTAAATTATATTCCTAAATATGTAAGACAATTATTATCCACTGTCATCGTCCTTATATTCATCATGCTTGCTATAAGTCACAATCAGTGATATATAGGTCCATCGGATCTTACATCAAGATCCGTGCAAAACTTTCTTTTTAGATTTTCATTTTTTCTCTCTTAAATCTCAGTCCAGTGAAACATAGCCACACCGTGAAACAGGGGCTCGGGCGCCATTAATACAGACGTTGGGAGGGAGGTGTGCAACGGATAGAGGTCAAAGGGCTCTTCTCCCAATGAGCATGCGCAGGGGTCTGATCGCATGCCTCCCGTACTCAAATAGTTACCCCGCACGACACCTCCTAGCCAATAAAAAAAAGGACCTATGGCGGCACGTAATTGGTAAGTAGAACACCCACGGTTTCAATAATAGTTGTGTTTCTGATTTGTAAGGTGACAACACTTGTTCCAAAATGACTTTGTTGATTGTTAATGTCTGCGCCTTCGCAAATTGGACAGAAAAATTATCACAACATGTTTTTTTACCTTGAAGACTGTAGGGCTTACACCCCACAACATTTTATTAAAACCTCATCAACAAAGAATACAAGAGGTTCCTCAAGAGGAGGAACAGAAAAAAGAAAGAAAAGAAAACTATACAGGGCAGGCTACAGTAAAACAGACCTGGAAAGAAAGAAAAAATACATCTACAAGTACATCAAGGAGGAACGAGATCAATCCACTTGAGCAGAGCCTCCTTATATCTCCTTTTAATCCTGTGAGAGAGGAGGGTAATACCATGTATGAATCCATTTCTCCATTGCCTAAAAGAAGGCTTAATGTGCCTAAAAGCCTTATCATTCCTGACTTTCCAAATGTTCCACCATGCAAGAAAGACCACCTCAGAAAAAAAGGTTTATTAAATTCCTTCCTGGCATGAAGGGCAATTTCCACCATTTCATCACTATTCAGCCAAGTGATTTGAAGGTAATTCCAAATACGTATACTAAAGTGGCATTGGAAAGGAGGTGATATCTGTCTTCCAACACTCTAGTCAAACATAGAACACACTCCGGCCCCTCATTAATTTTCCAATGTCTGTGTTGAATCATATCCTTGGTGTTAACTCTGTCCATTATGACTGGCCAGGCAAACATTTTAATGGACATGGTGCAACAAATCCTCCATACCCAATTGAGTATAGGGTTAGCCATGACTGGTTGGTGCACAAAGTCATAGAACCTCTTGGCTGAATATTCATATTTCTTCCCATGTCTCCAAGTCCAGGTATCCTTGCCATCATTATCCAAAGAGATCTCTCTTAGCATAGATGAAAGCTGGTTGAGATCATGAAAGGCCAATTCAGACAGGGGCAAGGAAAACATATGCTGCAAGTTATTTGCCTGAAACATTTCCATGACTGAAAGATTCTTCTGCAAGCAGTAAGAAAACAACCTTGGAAACCTATCTTGAAGAGGGGCACAAGAGTTGTTAATCATCCAGTGATCTGACCAGAAAAGTACTGTGTCTCCTCTTTTGACTGTGACAAAGGTAAGAGTCCTGAATTTGTCCATTAACTTACAAATATCTCTCCACCAAAACGAACCACAGACTATGGTGTCATGAGGGAGCCTCTCAAAGTAATAAGAGTCCCAAACCAAGTGTACCCATGGAACATCTGCTCTGTTATATGTTTAGATGCTTGAGAAGCAGAGCCTCATTTTGCAACCCCAGATTCAAAATTCCAAGTCCTCTCTTCAGTTTTGGCCTGCAAACTAGGGGCCAAGCAGCCAATGAATGGCCCTTCTCCTGACCATACTTCCTCCATAGGCACTGTCTCTGAATTCTTTCCAATTGCTTCAGAATGCCCTGTGGTATGGACAGGCTACAGAGGAAGAAAATTGGCAGAGATGATATCACAGAGTTAACCAGCTGCAACCTACTGCCTTGAGGCAGAAACCAAGAACTAGCAGTGAGTCTTCTCTCCATGCAATCCACTAAAGGTAGCAGATAAATGATTTTAGGCCTAGTGGTTCCAACAGGTAAACCCAGATATGTGAAAGGCATTGTGCCTATCTGACAACCAAAAAGAGCAGCAAGATCTGAAGCAACAGTGGCCTCCACATTTATTGGGCACATTGAGGACTTGTGGAAGTTAATCTGCAAACCAGTAGCCAATGAGAAGGAATGCAATACTGATTTAAGAACCTCCAACTTAGAACTGTCAGCATTCACAAAAAGCAATGTATCATCAGCATATTGCACCATTGGATAATTAGGATCATGTGTTGGCAGAGGCAATGTAAGTAATCCCTGTCTCAGGAGATTATTAATCATGGTTTGCAAGAGATTAGCAGCAATCACAAATAGCAAGGGAGAAATAGGGTCTCCTTGCTTTACACCACACTTGCACTTAAAATGTTTACCAGGGACTCCATTTAGCAGAATAGAAGAAGTGCCAGAAGATAGCAGCTGCTGAATCCAGATGATCCATTTCCTATCAAAACCTTTTGCTTGAAGGATTTTTATGATTGCCTCATGCTGAATAAAATCAAAAGCTTTCTCAAAATCAAGCTTCCGCAACATGATTGGTTTCTTTGATTGATTGAACTGGTGAATGTATTCAAAAGTCCAAGCAAGGCAATCTTGATTTGTTCTTGACTTAATAAACCCATATTGATTCTTATGAACACATTTGGTGATTTCATCTTGAAACCTATTAGCTGCAAGTTTGGTGAGAAACTTAAGACCCACACTGGTGAGAGATATTGGCCTGAAATCTCCCACAGTTACAGGAGTTTGCTTTTTAGGGATCAATGTAATGAATGCATCATTGAGGTTCTCTAGCTGAGCTGTCCCTGCATGAAATTCCTTCACCAGCTTAATGAAATCACTGGAAATGATGTGCCAACATCTCTTCATAAAAAGCCCATTAAAACCATCAGGCCTAGGTGCCTTATCAATGGGCAATTCTTTAATCACTTTCTCAATTTCTTTCTCCTCAAATTGCTTTGTGAGGACCTCCAGCCCCTGTATTTTAGGAATCAAAGAAATAATGTCCTCCCCCAACTAAATTGGTTTTATAGTTCCCATTCTACTCTTGAAAGCGCTCAAGAATTCCTGAGCCATTTTCTCATGATCTGAAGAAATTGTACCATCAGACAGAACTAAACTAGCAATGGAATTCCTTCTGTACCTCTCTGTTGCCATTGCCTGGAAAAACATGGAATTTTCGTCACCTACTTTGATATATATATAATGGTACATCTCTTCTTCCAGTATAGAAACTGGAGATGCAAAAGATGTTCATGATGCAACTTCACTAGTTTCCTGAAGTTGAATTCAGTTTTGCACAAAGGCCTGATATCCTCCAAGTTATCTAACCACAGAATTACCCAATTACACTTTTCAATCAATCCTTTAATGTGAGAGAGCCCTTTCTACCATTTCTTGAGAGCAAACCTCAAAGCTTTGAATTTGTCCACAATAATAGCTGAAATGTGGGTTTTATGAGAAGGTTTAGCCCAAACCTCTTGCACACAGTCCATGAAACCAGGCTGATGCACCCAATAGTTTTCAAATCTGAAGATATGTGCTTTAGGAATAGAGGTACTGATAGAGATTAAACAAGGTACATGATCAGAAGCAGTTTTTGCAAGAGGTGTGACTTGGGTCATGGGATATTGATTGATCCAGCTAGCAGATGTAAAAACCCAATCGAGTTGTTCAAGGAGTGGCAAGTCTTGCATGTTGGACCAGGTGAATCTTCTGCCTTTCAGTGGAATTTCTAACAGTCCCAAATGACCAATGATCTCATTGAAAATGAAAATATCATTAATATCTCCACCAGGAAGATTTCTGTTTTCCATGGATCTAATGACCAATTATCACAACATGTTGGTGCCATGTCATGATACCATGCCAAGTTTCAAAATTTCAGGTGTGTTTTGGATTTACAGGAATTAAAAAACCAAGTTTCTCAATCTTTCCGGCCGAGCCACGACGCCCAGATGTTTGAATTTCATTCCCATTTCTTGCATGGGACCTAGAAATTCACCCAAGGACACACATGTGATTTTTCAACCAACTTCGGTGCACTGGCGCATGTGCTTATAGTTCAAATTTGAATTATGCACATTAAATGCCCACAAATTCAATTAGTGTATAAAAAAGGCTAAACGAACCCAGAATAATTACAAAATTTAGCGCAATACTTCTATTTGGTCTAATCTGCATGTGTAAAAAAATTAAGACAGGAGAAGGCAGTGTACGTATGTCGTTTCGCACACGGAGGTGACACGTTCCCTCTCGGAACCACAAGCTGTCTTGAGAGAAGCTCTGGTTTGCAGGAAGCTTATACCAAAGCTTGTCCCAATTCGGCCAAAAACATTACCATAGCATGTTGGTGCCATGTCATGACACCATGCCAAGTTTCATGATTTTCAGGCGTGTTTTGGATTTACATGAATTAAAAAACCAAGTTTCTCAATCTTTCCGGCCGAGCCACGACGCCAAGATGTTTGAATTTCATTCCCATTTCTTGCATGGGACCTAGAAATTCACCCAAGGACACACATGTGATTTTTCAATCAACTTTGGTGCACTGGAGCATGTGCTTGTAGTTCAAATTTAAATTATGCACATTAAATGCCCAGAAATTCAATTAATGTATAAAAAAGGCCAAACAAACCTAGAATAATTCCAAAATTTAGCACAATACTTCTATTTGGTCTAATCTGCCTGTGACAAAAATTTACCACGGCATGTTGATGCCGCTCCATGATAGGATGTCAAGTTTCATGAATTTCAGGCGAGTTTTGGATTTACTAGAATTTCAAAACAAGGTATCTCAACATTTTGCCGGCAATCAACAGTGCCCTGGTGTTTGAAATTCATTCTCATTTCTTGTGTGGGACCTAAGCATGCACCCAAGGACACATATTTGATTTTTCAACCAATTTGTATGCACTGAAGCATGTGCATGTATTTCAAATTTGAATTATGCACATAAAATGCCTGAAAACCCAGTTAATGTATAAAAATGTCCGAACGAACCCCGAAAAATTCCAAAAGTTAACACAGCACTCCTGATGTTCTATGTTGACACTAGAAAATTTTTGAAATCAATAAGAGGCAATGGATATCATTTCGTCCCCAAAGGTGGCATGTTCCCTACCGAAACCATCAGGCTTGTTGTGAGAAGCTCTGGTTTGTGAGAAACTTATACCCAAACCTGCCACAAATGGGACAAAAAATTTACCACGGCATGTTGATGCCGCTCCATGATAGCATGCCAAGTTTCATGAATTTTAGATGAGTTTTGGATTTACTAGAATTTAAAAACCAGGTATCTCAACGTTTTGCCAGCAATCAACAGTGCCCTGCTGTTTGAAATTCATTCCCATTTCTTGCATGGGACCTAAGCATGCACCCAAGGACACATATTTGATTTTTCAACCAATTTATATGCACTGTAGCATGTGCATGTATTTAAAATTTGAATTATGCACATAAAATGCCTAGAAAACCCAGTTAATGTATAAAAATGTCCAAATGAATCCTGAAAAATTCCAAAACTTAACACAACACTCCTGTTGTTCTATGTTGACACTAGAATTTTTATGAAAGCAATAAGAGGCAATGGATATCGTTTCGTCCCCAAAGGTGGCACATTCTCTACCGAAACCATCAGGCTAGTTGTGAGAAGCTTATACCCAAACCTGCCCCAAATGGGACAAAAATTTTACCATAGCATGTTGATGCCGCTCCTTGATACCATGTCAAGTTTCATGATTTTCAGACGAGTTTTGGATTTATTATAATTTAAAAACCAGGTATCTCAACGTTTGCGGCCAAGTGACAGTGGCAGGGTGTTTGACATTCATTCCCATTTCTTGAATGGGACCTAAGCATGCAACCAAGGTCACGGATTTGAATTTTCAAACAATTTATATGCATTAGAGCATGTGCATGTAGTTAAAATTTGAATTATGCACATACATGCATTGAAAACTCAATTAATGTATAAAAATGTCCAAACAAATCCCGAAAAATTCCAAAAATTAACACAACACTCCTGTTGTTCTATGTTGACACTAGGAAAATAATTGAAATCAAGAAGAGGCAACGGATATCGTTTCATCTAGAAAGGTGAAACGTTTCCTACCGAAACCATCATACTTGTTGTGAGAAGCTCTGATTTGTGAGAAGCTTATACCCAAACTTTCCCTAGATGGGACAAAAAATTTACCACGGCATGTTGATGCCGCTCCATGATAGCATGCCAAGTTTCATGAATTTTGGAAGACTTTTGTATTTACAAGAATTACAAAAGCAAGTACGTCGAGTTTGCTGGAGAGCCACGGTGCCGTGGTGTTCGAAATTCATCCCCATTTCTTGCATGGGACATAAGCATAAACCCATGGACACATATATGATTTTACAACCCATGTTGGTGCACCATAGTATGTGCATGTAGTTTAATTTTGAATTGTGCACCTGAAATGGCTAGAAAACCAATTTAATGTATAAAATGTCCAAACGAACCCTGAATAATTCCAATTCTTTTATGACACACATACGGTTGCATGTTCACTGCAGATAAAAGGTCTAGCAATTCAAACACTGTCCATTGCCGTTGTGACCCCATTATGTAATTCAAATCAAGATGAAAAATCAAGTAGATCCCACATAGTTTATTATCACCAACCGTGTGAGATGCAGTACAAAATATCCTGGAGCACCGTCCGTGTATAGTACGCCTATGGCTTACGCGAGAAGGTGCGTCGGTTACAGTCCACAGCTGGCGTGTCAAGCACACTAGCTCGCTCCCGAAATACTCCCGCCTCTGCATCCCTCGCAATCTCAAAAATATTACTTCCTCATAATCTCGAAAATATCTACCGCCTGGAAGGTTTTAATGTTTGATAGCACATGATTAGTATGTGCGGACCGTGTGCGATGTTTGTTACTCATGCTCTGCTTTAGTCCCATGATTCAAATTTTCAGTAGCCCCGACATTTTACTCCTGCCTATGCATCCCTCGCAATCTCAAAAATATATGCTCGCCCTTGATCCAAATTTTCAGTAGCCCCGCCTAGTCAAATTTTCAGTTGCCGCAGTATTTCCTCAAACACCACCTTGCCCCCCTCCACACACACCACACACTCCCCAAAACTTCCTCTCACACAGACACACACCACCCCCGAAACCATCGATAGGTCGCCGCCATCGTCGCGGCCTCCATCCTCAACCTCTGCCTGTGTGACGGGGAGCTCGAGGAGCCAATGGCCAAAAAGAGGTTTATCGCGGCCTTTTCGCCCGACGCCGGCGAGATGTCTCCGTTGTCCTCCGCGGGCTCGATCTGCCGTCGCCGGTCCCCCAATCCGCCCGCCGCCACACCCTAGGCCGGTTCGAGGACTTCCCCATCCTCCCTCGGACCCGGCAGCCGACGAGGTCCTACCTCGGGTTTCGGCAGCGGCGGTGGGGAACATGGGTCGCCGAGATTACAGATCGGGAGATCCACACCCACCGGTGGCTCGGTAGCTTCCACACGGCCGGCCATGGAGTACGACCGCTGGCAGGTCCGCTACCACGACGCGGTGGCTAGGCTCAGTTTCCCCTTCGGCACATGTCCGTTCGACCTCGTTCCACCGGAGCCAGGGGTGGTGAGCTCGGCTATGGCGCGGGAGGACCGCGAGGCGTGGGAGCGCCTCGAGGCCGAGGCCACCGCTGAAGCCTACATGCAAGAGCTGTGCCGGCAGCACCCGGAGGTCGTGGAGGCGGAGTGGGCGATCTTTGCCGGTACGGAGGGCGGCGAGGTTATCGCGCTCTCCTCCGATGACGAGGTTGAAGGCGGCGAGGACGACGGTGCGGAGGGCTGCGAGGTTATCGCGCTCTCCTTCAATGACGAGGTCGAAGGCGGCGAGGACGACGGCACGAAGGGCATCAAGGTGGGCCCCGAGGACGAGGTGATCGACGTCGATGAGTGGAGCAGTGCCTTCCCCAACGACCCTGATGACGGCATTGGCCCGGACATGGCTCGCGACACACCGTACATGACAACGAAGGATTGGCTCGACCTCTACTCCGACCGAAAGTAGTTTATCTTAGTTTAAATTTATGTTTTATGTTCGCTTATGCAAAACTATCTATGTTTATGTTTGAATGCATGCTACTTTCGGTTGTACCTACTTTGAACTTGATCAAATTGAAGTTTACAAAGTTTTAGGGGATCGACTAGAAAAGGCTAAAAATTACTGTATATATATCCACTAAGGATTTTAGCCCTTTAACCTTTAAAGGATCGGCTAGAGATGGCCTTATGACTTGTTTATTTCAGTTCTTCACAATGTGATGATCTATATGTGCAACTATTTGTCGTGCAGTTCAATTTCATCAATAACAGTTTCAACAATACCACTATGAATTACGATATTTGGTTGTTGTTAAGGATATTGCAGTTAACATGCCTTTTCATTTTTTAACAATAACTAGTGTACTTTAGACCTGCACAATACCAGTTTGAATGACTATTTGCTTGTTTTTAAATGCTATGCCTGATGTAGTTAACACACCTTTCCACTTCTTGTTTTGCTGAACTAGTGTGCTTAAGCCTGCACACTGAAGCTACATAGCAACATGAATTGTACCGAATGACTAAATATGCAATCCCAGGCTACATAGCAACAGGGAAGAGTGTTACCTTAATGTTCTGATGATGTCTAGATATACATGTAACAGAATCTTATATAATGGGATGGAGGGAGTGTTGTACTACATCATTTTGGAATTGTTGTTTAACTTCTAATATTAAATTGGTGCTTTTAGGTACATATGTCATTGCCAAAGATCCACACTTCGACTCTTTCTGCATATGGGGCAATGAGATATTCATGAACCAGCATCAAGTGAGGAAACTGATAAAGATTATTATTAAAATGGGTCAAAAGATGTCAATCGAACTATTTGTTTACACTTTATGCAAGACATCAGTGAACTGCAAGATGGTAAGTAAGAACCTTGTAGCCTTCTTTTTACTGCCCGTAATGAGTTGTGTTAGATGACAATGTCTGAATCTTTTTTCTTTTGTAGTGGATCCTGAAGCAGTTTACTCAAGATTACCTCTCAAAACACATGATTGGCGTCCCGCCATCACAAGGGGTTGGACTAGAGTCGCGCGTGCCTTCTACATCCAGGAGAGCACAATAGGGCCATTCCGCTTCACCTTGTTCAACAACCAGAATGTCTGTTGCCTCTTTCTTTTTCATCTATAATAGTATAAGTATAGAACCTTGGTTCATCATTCTTTATTTGGTGCTTATGTAATTCTTAAACAAATGTACCTTTGAACCGAATAATGCATTGCTTGTTTCAACCTTATGGATATGAATAAAGCTATAGCCTACTTTCAAGTTTAAATTAGGTACAATTTTAAACAGCAGCAATTAAATTAGGGTGAAATTAGGTGTGCAGGTCATTACGGCGCACACGGTTAATAAAGCACAGCGTGTGCGATATACATCATAATCCGACATGGTTCACGGAGAGGAAACGTGTGTAACAATGCACATAGTTGCCGTTTGCAAAGTGTGTGTGATGTCAGACACTATCACGTACGGTGCGGGAAAACTATATGTGTGTGATTGTCTACCTATCATACACGGTTTATAATCATGAACTGTTTGTGATGTGCTAGGCATCGTAAACGTAGAGCTAGTTTGGTACGTGCCTGGAAAACTCCCGTGCCTGGAATCTACCTGGTTTTAGGTAAAACCACAAAACTCCGACTATGATGGCAATGCGAGCACAAACGAGCAGCAAGGATGAAGCATTTAGGATATTCGAGATATCGGAAATGGTTATATAGGGACAACTGTATGCATCAAGGCACCCTATCCCTGGCGGTTTCTGGGTTGTGTGGGAAGGACCCCCGTATCTCCCACACTCACTTGGCGACGGTTCCAAATGTCGTCGCAGAAAGGGGTTAAAAACCATTTGTATAGCAGCGACGCGTACCAATGCAAGTAAGGACAATACCCAAGCACCGGTCCACCCACATATCAAATTATCAAAGTAACGGATGTGAATCATATGAGCATGATAAAAACTAGCTTGATAGTAATTCTCATGTGTCCTCGGGAGCGCTTTGCTTTATATAAAAGTTCATCCAAGCTTGTCCTTTGCTACAAAAAGGATTGGGCCACCTTGCTACACCTTTGTTACTTTTGTTACTTGCTACCTGTTACGAATTATCTTATCACAAAACTATCTGTTACCGATAATTTCAGTGCTTGCAGAGAATACCTTGCTGAAAACCGCTTGTCATTTCCTTCTGCTCCTCGTTGGGTTCGACACTCTTACTTATCGAAAGGACTACAATAGACCCCCTATACTTGTGGGTCATCAAGACTCTTTTCTGGCGCCGGTGCCGGGGAGTGAAGTGCCTTTGGTAAGGAAACATTTATATAGTGTGCTGAAATTTACCGTCACTTGTTGCTATGGAAAATAATCCTTTGAGGGGTTTGTTCGAGGTATCTTCACCCCGACCAGAAGAACAAAGAGTTTCCCCTCAACCTGCTGCACGTACTGAAAATATTTATTATAAAATTCCTTCAGGTATGATAGAGAAACTGCTAGCTAATCGCTATGCAGGAGATGGAACATTACATCCTGATATGCATCTAATCTATGTGGATGAAGTTCAAATTTATATGCACAACATGTGCATGTAGTTCAAATTTGAATTATGCACATAAAATGCCTAGAAAACCCAGTTAATGTATAAAAATGTCCAAACGAACCCCTAAAAATTTCAAAATTTAACACAACACTCCCGTTGTTCTATGTTGACACTAGAATTTTTTGAAAGCAATAAGAGGCAACTAATACGTCTCCGTCGTATCTACTTTTCCAAACACTTTTGCCCTTGTTTTGGACTCTAACTTGCATGATTTGAATGGAACTAACCCGTACTGACGCTGTTTTCAACAGAATTGCCATGGTGTTATTTTTGTGCAAAAATAAAAGTTCTCGGAATGACCTGAAAATCAACGGAGAATTATTTTGGAATATATAAAAAATACTAGAAGAAAGATCCACATCAGGGGGGCCTCCACCTATCCACGAGGGTGGGGGCGCGCCCTACCCCCCTGGGCACGCCCCCTGCCTTATGGGCCCCCTGACGCTCCATCGACCTCAACCTTGACTCCATATATTCACTTTTGGGGAGAAAAAACCAGAGAGAATGATTCATCATGTTTTACATTACGGAGCCGCCGCCAAGCCCTAAACTCTCTCGGGAGAGCTGATCTGGAGTCCGTTCGGGGCTCCGGAGAGGGGAATACGTCGCCATCGTCATCATCAACCTTCCTCCATCACCAATTTCATGATGCTCACCGCCGTGCGTGAGTAATTCCATCATAGGCTTGCTAGACGATGATGGGTTGGATGAGATTTATCATGTAATCGAGTTAGTTTTGTTAGGGTTTGATCCCTAGTATCCACTATGTTCTAAGATTGATGTTGCTATGACTTTGCTATGCTTAATGCTTGTCACTAGGGCCCGAGTGCCATGATTTCAGATCTGAACCTATTATGTTTTCACGAATATATGAGAGTTCTTGATCCTATCTTGCAAGTCTATAGTCACCTACTATGTGTTATGATCCGGCAACCCCGAAGTGACAATAATCGGGACCACTCCCGGTGATGACCGTAGTTTGAGGAGTTCATGTATTCACTATGTGTTAATGCTTTGGTCCGGTACTCTATTAAAAGGAGGCCTTAATATCCCTTAGTTTCCAATAGGACCCCACTGCCACGGGAGGGTAGGACAAAAGATGTCATGCATGTTCTTTTTCATAAGCACGTATGACTATATTCAGAATACATGCCTACACTACATTGATGAACTGGAGCTAGTTCTATGTTACCCTAGGTTATGACCGTTACATGATCGATCGCATCCGGCATAATTCTCCATCACCGATCCAATGCCTACGAGCTTTTCCTATATTGTTCTTCGTTTATTTACTTTTCCGCTACTACTGTTACAATAACTGCAAACCCAAAAATATTACTTTTGCTATCGTTACCTTCTGCCACTGTTACCACTACTATGATATTACTTTGCTACTAAAAACTTTGCTGCAGATATTAAGTTATCCAGGTGCGTTTGAATTGACAACTCAGCAGCTAATACTTGAGAATATTCTTTGGCTCGCCTTGTGTCGTATCCATAAATTTGGGTTGAATACTCTACCCTCGAAAACTGTTGCGATCCCCTATACTTGTGGGTTATCAAGAACATTTTCTGGTGCCGTTGCCGGGGAGCATAGCTCTATTTTTTGAGTCACTTGGGATTTATATCTGCTTATCATTATGAAGAATTTGAAAGATCCAAGAACCAAGATCTATCCCTCAACTAGGAGGGTAGGTAAGGAGCTGCCATCTAGCTCTGCACTTGATTCACCTTCTGTTTTGAGTAAACTTGCGACACCTAAACCTGCTTCTGCTATTAATTCTGATATGTCGCATGTTATTGATGATGCCACTTCTGCTATGCATGATACTTATGATGAAACTACTTCTATGCTTGATACCACAGTGCCACTTGGTGAATTTCTTGATGAACAACTTGCTAGGGCTAGGGAGAATGAAATTATTGAAACTGATAATATTGATGAAAGTGATGATGAAGATTCTCCCCCTAGATATGAATTGCCTGTTATTCCTGAGGGTTATGTTATGGATGAAGAAACTGCTAGAGACTTTCTTGCCTGCAATGATAGAAGTGATCTTAAGAAGTTATTAACTAAGCTTAAAGAAAAAACTCTGAATGCTAGAATGAAATATGATCCTGCTTATGCTACTTCACCTATCTTTATTACTGATAAGGATTATGATTTCTCTGTTGATCCTGATATAATTACTTTGGTTGAATCTGATCCTTTTTATGGCTATGAATCTGAAACTGTTGTGGCACATCTTACTAAATTACATGATATAGCCACCCTATTCACTAATGATGAGAAAACTCGCTACTGCTATATCCTTAAAATATTTCCGTTCTCATTAAAGGGTGATGCTAAGATATGGTTTAATTCTCTTGATCCTGGTTGTGTGTGTAGTCCCAAGGATATGATTTACTACTTCTCTTCTAAATATTTACCTGCTCATAAGAAACAAGCTGCTTTAAGGGAAATATATAATTTTGTGCAAATTGAGGAAGAGTCTCCCACAAGATTGGGGGAGGCTTCTCCAATTACTTAATGCTTTGCCTGATCATCCTCTCAAGAAAAATGAAATACTTGATATCTTTTATAGTGGACTAACCGGTGCTTCCAGAGATTACCTGGATAGTTGTGCTGGTTGTGTTTTCAGGGAAAGAACTGTTGATCAAGCTGAAATTCTATTGAATAATATGTTGACCAATGAAAATAATTGGACACTTCCTGAACCAACTCCTAAGCCAACTCTGAAGACAAGGGGTATTCTATTTCTCAGTCCTGAAGATATGCAAGAGGCAAATAAATCTATGAAATAAAAAGGTATTAAAGCTGAAGATGTTAAGAATTTACCCCCTATTGAAGAAATACATGGTCTTAATTTGCCGCCTGTTGAAGAAACACATGGTCTCGATAACCCGACACAGGTAGTGAAGGTAATTTCTCTCTATAGATATGATAAAGTTGAAATCCCTCTTGCTAAGTTTGCTAGCCAATGTTTGGATGAATTTGACAACTTTATGGTTAAGCAAGAAGATTTTAATGCTTATGCTGGTAGACAATTGAAACATAATGCTTACATGATTGAACACTTGAGTGATTATATGGCTAATGTTAAAGGCGAACTTAAACTTATTAGTAAACATGCTTCTATGGTTACCACTCAAGTAGAGCAAGTACTTAATTCTCAGAATGATTTGCTCAATGAATTAAATAATAAGAATGATAATGTTGTTAGAGTTATGACTAGAGGTGGTAAAATGACTCAGGAGCCTTTGTATCCCGAGGGCCACCCTAAGAGAATTGAGCAAGATTCTCAAAGAACTACTATAGATGCACCTAGTCCTTCTAAAAGGAAGGAAAATAAAAATGATAGGACTTTGCATGCTTCTAGTAAACCTGTTATTGACACACCTGAGAATCCCAATGATATTTCTATCTCTGATGCTGAAGCACAATCTGGTAATGAACATGAACCTAGTGATAATGTTAATGATGATGTTCATGTTGATGCTCAACCTAGTAATGATAATGATGTAGAGATTGAACCTGCTGTTGATCTTGATAACCCACAATCAAAGAATCAACGTTATGATAAGAGAGACTTTGTTGCTAGGAAGTATGGTAAAGAAAGAGAACCATGGGTTCAAAAACCCATGCCCTTTCCTCCTAAACCATCCAAGAAAAAGGATGATGAGGATTTTGAGCGCTTTGCTGAAATGATTAGACCTATCTTTTTGCGTATGCGTTTGACTGATATGCTTAAAATGAATCATTATGCTAAATATATGAAAGATATAGTTACTAATAAGAGAAAGATACCGAAAGCTGAAATATCCGCCATGCTTGCTAATTACACTTTTAAGGGTGGAATACCAAAGAAACTTGGAGATCCAGGAGTACCAACTATACCATGCTCCATTAAAAGAAACTATGTTAAAACTGCTTTATGTGATCTTGGAGCCGGTGTTAGTGTTATGCCTCTCTCTTTATATCGTAGACTCGATTTGAATAAGTTGACACCTACTAAAATATCTTTGCAAATGGCTGATAAATCAACTGCTATACCTGTCGGTATTTGTGAGGATGTGCCTGTTGTGGTTGCAAACGTTACTATTTTAACGGACTTTGTTATTCTTGATATTCCCGAGGACGATAGTATGTCTATTATTCTTGGAAGACCCTTTTTGAATACTGTAGGGGCTGTTATTGATTGCACCAAAGGCAATGTCACTTTTCATGTTAATGGTATTGAGCATATGGTACACTTTCCGAGGAAACAACCTCAAGTCCACAGTATCAATTCTATTGGAAAAATTTCAACAATTACTATTGGAGGTTTTGAATTTCCTCTTCCTAGTGTCAAGAAGAAATATGATATTCTTATTATTGGGGACATGCATATACCCATTGAGGTAACCTAGTGTTATTCGAAAATTCTCCGGTTTCATCTTATTCGAAATGAGTTTGTTAATAAGACCTGATCAACCTTGTTAGTGGATTATTTTTGATGAGCATGAGATGGATGAATTTAGAAAACACAACTCTGTGTACCCTCTTTTTACTTTCTGCTATTTATATTAAATAAAGCAAGAATAGTATTTTTTTGTGTGTTTTCTGAACTATCCATGTAATAAAAAATACCCTGAAAATAGAAGTTCTCCAAATGCCCTAAAATTTAAATATGATTTTTTGTGGAATATTTGAGAATATCTAGCACTGAGAACACAGCAGGGGGAGCAAGCACCTGGCCACGAGGGTGGAGGGCGCGCCCTACCCCGTGGGCGCGCCCCTGCCTCGTGGGCCCATGGTGGCTCCCCTCCACTTATTCCAGCTACCACACACTCCTTCTTCCTCCCCAAAACATCACTAGCCAGCTCAAACCCGAGTCCAAGCTCATCTTGCTGCCATTTTCGATCTCCTTGCTCAAAGCTCCATTCACAAAACTGTTTTGGGGGATTGTTCTTTGGTATGTGACTCCTCCAATGGTCCAATTAGTTTTTGTTCTAGTGCTTTATTCATTGCAAATTTTTGCTACTTAGGTGACCCTGTTCTTGAGCTTGCATGTCAAATTTATGTGGTCAAAAGTAGTTTTGATGCATGATATTGCCTCTAGGCACTTGTAGGAGTAGTTGCTATCAATTTTGTTGAGTGTGGTTCACTTTTATTTTGAATTTGCTAAAAATTTCAAAAAAAAATCAGAAAAAGATGAGGAGATTTTTGAGGGGCTCATCGAGCCGAAGCTCGAAGGATAAACAAAGTGAAGAGAACAAGAAGCCCAAGTATAATCTCCCTCGCACCGTGGAGGTCCGGCCGTGTGAATGGCCTTGTGATGATTTATTGAGAGTAGCCGGGATTTATGATGATTTCTATGAGTTGGCTTAGAATGCAGGCCTCACCGCCTTCCTCCACGACCAACGCGAACAGTATCTCTTACTCACCAATATCTTTGTGCAAAACTTTCATTTCCATGCTAGGAGCTCACCACATACGGTGGAATTTTATTTATATGATGAGCATAAGGAGATGTCACTTCGTGATTTTTGTCGGGTTTGTTTGATACCTTTTGAGGGCAGCGTAGAGGAACCGCATCGTGACGATGTGGAAGGGTTTATTGATACAATTGCTGTAGGGGAAACGAGGAAAGTTTCTGATGCAAGAATCACTAGCATACATTTTCCTGTTTTACGTTACTTTGCAATATTTGCTAGTAGATGCTTAATTGGTCGCAGAAACTGTGGCAACCTTAGTGCCCCTGCTTTTGTTATTTTGTGCCATGCCTTGTTCCGTGATGACACATTTAGTATGGGTGCTATTGTTGCAAAGCGGTTAAATCTTAACCGTACTAAGGGCCCCATCTTGGGAGGTATTTTTGCCTCGCGCCTCGCTGCACATTTTAACATACCTATTAGACATTATGAGAAGGAAGAAAAGTTGTTGCCTCCTGTTTTTCTAGACTATAAGAGTATGGTAGCACATGATTTTATCGTTAAGAATAAGGAAAAGCTGCTTAAGTACAAGCTGATATTTGATAAAAATCACCCTAAGACTATTTTTTTGCCCGCTCCTTCCTTGTTTAACTTATCTGCAGGCAAGTACCTTGTTCCGCCGCAAGCCATTCATGCCTACCGAAACCCCACATCAGATACAGAGCCAGAGACGGAACCACAATTTGATCCTCACCGGCAGTCTATTTATCAATGGAATCCGGAAGAGATCGCCAACCAGTGGCACCAGAGGGATTCTTCTCAGTACGACCCCAACTATTACTTTGGATATCCGCCATGCCAGCCATGGCCATAGACCAACTTAGGCCAAAAGCGTAAGCTTGGGGGAGTACGTATTTCTCACCGACATTACATTTATGTTCACACACCCATGCTAGTTGTCGATGCTCACACTATTTCACTGTAATATCCATGCTAGTTTATTTCCCCTTTTTATGCTTTCTTCTTGTGTGTTTGATAAACCTTAGAAAAAAAGAAATTAGTAATAGCTTTTTAGTTAGTTTACTTTTCAGGTTGTAGTAGTAGTAATTAAAAATAAAACCTAAAAGATTTCTTGTTCTTCTTTTGCTTGTTGGGAGCTTTCCCGTGTAAATAGTTTTATTTCTTTTCTTATTCTTTGGGGGTCGAGAGGAGAAGACCATATTGAAAATGTTGAGTGGCTCTTATATGCATTATTGTTGATCTAACAAAGAGCCCATATTACCTTGTCTTCTCTCTTGAATTGAATGCTTGTAGATTCCAGCTTAGTCCAATGCATGTGGACTATTATTATTATCCACACTATTCGGTCGTGCAAGTGAAAGGAAAAAATGATGATTATATGATGAACTTATTGAGATGAGAAAAGCTGGTATGAACTCGACCTCTCTTGTTTTTTTAAATATGATTAGTTCATCATTCCTGATTCAACCTATTATGAATAAACATGTTTGCAATGACAATTAGAGATTATAGTTGCTTATGCCATGCTTAATTAGCTAGGAGCTTATAATGGTTTACCTTGCGTGCCAACATGCTATTAAAATGGTTGTGATGTGGTATGATAGGGTGGTATCCTCTTTTGAACGATTCGAGTGGCTTGACTTGGCACATGTTCACGCATGTAGTTGAAACAAAATCAACATATCCTCTGTGATATTTAGGTTCATGGTGCATTATATCCTACTCATGCTTGCATTCGGTGTTGATTAATTTTAATGCATGTTCATGACTGTTGTCGCTCTCTAACTGGTCGCTTCCTAGTCTTTTTATAGCCTTCACTTGTACTAAGCGGGAATACTGCTTGTGCATCCAATTCCATAAACCCCAAAGTTATTCCATATGAGTCCACCATATCTACCTATACACGATACCTACCTGCCGTTCCAAGTAAATTTGTATGTGCCAAACTCTAAACCTTCAAATAAACATTCTATTTTGTATGCTCGAATAGCTCATGTATCAACTAGGGTTGTCTGTATCTTCCATGCTAGCTGGGTTATTCTCAAGAGGAGTGGACTCCAATCCTCACTCACGAGAAAATGGATGGTTATCGGGATGCCCAGTCCCATGATTTATGCAAATCAAATCAAAATAACTGCAAACAAAACTCCCCCGGGACTCTTGTTAGTTGGAGGCACTCGTTGTTTCGAGCAAGCCATGGATTGATGCTTGTTGGTGGAGGGGTAGTATAAACTTTACCATTCTGTTCGGGAACCGCCTATAATGTGTGTAGCATGGAAGATATTGAGATCTCTCGGTTGTTATGTTGACAGTGAAAGTATACCGCTCAAAATATTATTCATGTCTATTTCAAAACTGAGCTCTGGCACCTCTACAAATCCCTGCTTCCCTCTACGAAGGGCCTATCCATTTACTTTTATGTTGAGTCATCATTCTCTTATTAAAAAGCACCAGTTGGAGGGCACCGCTGTCATTTGCATCCATTACTGTTTGTTTACATTGAGTATGACTTGACTGGATCTCTTTTACCATGAATTACAATGTCTAGTCAGTCCTTGATCTTTAAAGGTGCTCTGGATTTATGTTTTGCGGTCTCAGAAAGGGCTAGCGAGATACCATCTTATCATATCATATCATGATTATTTTGAGAAAGTGTTGCCATCCGAGATTTATTATTATTGCTCGCTAGTTGATTATGTCATTGATATGAGTAAACATGAGACCTAAATGTTATTGTGAATATGGTTAGTTCATAATCTTTGCTAAAAACTTGAATGCTGACTTTACATATTTACAACAACGAGAGCAAACAGAGTTTGTAAAATTTTTTCTTTATCACTTTCAGTTTATCAACTGAATTTCTTGAGGACAAGAAAAGGTTTAAGCTTGGGGGAGTTGATACGTCTCTGTCGTATCTACTTTTCCAAACACTTTTGCCCTTGTTTTGGACTCTAACTTGCATGATTTGAATGGAACTAACCCGGACTGACGCTGTTTTCAGCAGAATTGCCATGGTGTTATTTTTGTGCAGAAATAAAAGTTCTCGGAATGACCTGAAAATCAATGGAGAATTATTTTGGAATATATAAAAAATACTGGAAGAAAGATCCACGTCAGGGGGCCTCCACCTGTCCACGAGGGCGGGGGCGCGCCCTACCCCCTGGGCGCGCCCCCTGCCTCATGGGCCCCCTGACGCTCCACCGACCTCAACCTTGACTCCATATATTCACTTTCGGGGAGAAAAAAACCAGAGAGAAGGATTCATCGCGTTTTACGATACGGAGCCGCCGCCAAGCCCTAAACTCTCTCGGGAGGGCTGATCTGGAGTCCGTTCGGGGCTCCGAAGAGGGCAATCCATCGCCATCATCATCATCAACCTTCCTCCATCACCAATTTCATGATGCTCACCGCCGTGCGTGAGTAATTCCATCGTAGGCTTGCTGGACGGTGATGGGTTGGATGACATTTATCATGTAATCGAGTTAGTTTTGTTAGGGTTTGATCCCTAGTATCCACTATGTTCTGAGATTGATGTTGCTATGACTTTGCTATGCTTAATGCTTGTCACTAGGGCCTGAGTGCCATGATTTCAGATCTGAACCTATTATGTTTTCACAAATATATGAGAGTTCTTGATCCTATCTTGCAAGTCTATAGTCACCTACTATGTGTTATGATCCGGCAACCCCGAAGTGATAATAATCGGGACCACTCCCGGTGATGACCATAGTTTGAGGAGTTCATGTATTCACTATGTGTAAATGCTTTGGTCCGGTACTCTATTAAAAGGAGGCCTTAATATCCCTTAGTTTCCAATAGGACCCCGCTGCCACGGGAGGGTAGGACAAAAGATGTCATGCAAGTTCTTTTGCATAAGCACGTATGACTATATTCGGAATACATGCCTACACTACATTGATGAACTGGAGCTAGTTCTGTGTTACCCTAGGTTATGACTGTTACATGATCAATCGCATCCGCCATAATTCTCCATCACCGATCCAATGCCTACGAGTTTTTCCTATATTGTTCTTCGTTTATTTACTTTTCCACTGCTACTGTTACAATCACTACAAAACCCAAAAATATTACTTTTGCTACCGTTACCTTTTACCACCGTTACCACTACTATCATATTACTTTGCTACTAAACACTTTGCTGCAGATATTAAGTTATCCAGGTGCGGTTGAATTGACAACTCAACTGCTAATACTTGAGAATATTATTTGGCTCCCCTTGTGTCGAATCAATAAATTTGCGTTGAATACTCTACCCTTGAAAACTATTGCGATCCCCTATACTTGTGGGTTATCAGCAACTGATATCGTTTCATCCCCAAAGGTGGCATGTTCCCTACTGAAACCATCAGGCTTGTTGTGAGAAGCTCTTGTTTGTGAGAAGCCTATACCCAAACCTACCCCAAATGAGACAAAAATTTTACCATGACATGCTGATGCCGCTCCATGATAGCATGCCAAGTTCCATGAATTTCAGACGAGTTTTGGATTTACTAGAATTTAAGAACCATGTATCTCAATGTTTGCGGCCGAGTGACGGTGGCACGGTGTTTGACATTCATTCCCATTTCTTGCATGGGACCTAAGCATGCAACCACAGACACAAATTTGAATTTTCAACCAATTTATATGCATTAGAGCATGTGCCTGTAGTTCAAATTTGAATTATGCACATAAATGCATAGAAAACTTAGTTAATGTATAAAAATGTCCAAACGAGCCCCAAAAAATTCATAAAATTAACACAACACTCATGTTGTTCTATGTTTACACTAGAAAAAAATTGAAATCAAGAAGAGGCAACAGATATCGTTTTGTCCAGAAAGGTGAAACGTTCCCTACTGTAACCATGAGGCTTGTTGTAAGAAGCTCTGGTTTGTGAGAAGCTTATATACCCCAACCTGCCCCAAATGGGACAATATTTCTACCACTACATGTTGATGCCGTTCCATGCTAGCATGTCAAGTTTCATAAATTTCAGACGCGTTTTCGATTTACTAGAATTTAAAAACCATGTATCTCAATGTTAGCGGCCGAGCGACGGTGGCAAGGTGTTTGACATTCATTCTCATTTCTTGCATGTGAGTTCAACATGTAACCAAGGACACACATTCCAATTTTGAACCAATTTATATGCACTGGAGAATTTGCATGTAATTCAAATTTGAATTATGCACATGGATGCATAAAAACTCAGTTAATGTATAAAAATGTCCAAG
Organism: Triticum urartu; assembly: GCF_003073215.2. NCBI lineage: Eukaryota > Viridiplantae > Streptophyta > Magnoliopsida > Poales > Poaceae > Triticum > Triticum urartu. The sequence continues at coordinate 110,867,523 of NC_053025.1, forward strand.
CGAACCCCGAAAAATCCCAAAAATTGACACAACACTCATGTTGCTCTATGTTGACACAAGAAAAAATTTGAAAGTAAGAAGAAGCAACATATATTGTTTCGTCCCCCAAGGTGGCATGTTCCCTACCGAAACCATCAGGCTTGTTGTGAGAGAAGCTCTGGTTTGCGAGAAGTTTATATCCAAACCTGCCCCAAATGGGACAATATTTTGACCACGGCATGTCGATGCCGTTCCATGATATCATGTCAAGTTTCATGAATTTCAGACGAGTTTTTGATTTACTAGAATTTTAAAACCATGTATCTCAATGTTAGGGGCCGAGCGATAGTGTCAAGGTGTTTGACATTCATTCTCATTTCTTGCATGTGACCTAAGCTTGCAACCAAGGACAAACATTTGATTTTGCAACCCGTTTTTATGGAGTGGAGCATGTGCATGTAGTTCAATTTTGAATTATGCACATAAATTCCTAGAAAACTCAGTTAACATATAAAAATATCCAAACGATCACCGAAAAAATCCAAAATTTAACACGACACTCCTATTGTTCTATGTTGACACCAGGAAAAAAATTGAAAGGAAGAAGAGGACACGAATATCGTTTTGTCCACAAAGGTGACACGTTTCCCTATCAAAACAATGAGGCTTCTTCTGAGAAACTCTGGTTTGTGAGAAGCTTATACCATAACCTGCGCCAAATTGGACAATAATTTTTACCCCAGCATGTTGATGCCATTCCATGATAGCATGCCAAAGTTCATGAATTTCAGACGTCTTTTGGATGTACTAGAATTACAAAAGCAAGTACCTCAACGTTTGCCGGAGAGCCACGGTTCCGTGGCGTTCGAAATTCATCCCCATTTCTTGCATGAGACATAAGCATAAACCCATGGACACATATATGATTTTACAACCCATGTTGGTGCACCGGAGCATCTGCATGTAGTTTAATTTTGAATTGTGCACCTGAAATGGCTAGAAACCATTTTAATGTATAAAATGTCCAAACGAACCCTGAATAATTCCAATTCTTTTATGACACAGATACGGTTGCATGTTCACTGCAGATAAAAGGTCCAGCAATTCAAACACTGTCCATTGTTGCTGTGACCCCATTATGTAATTCAAATCAAGATGAAAAATCAAGTAGATCCCACACAGTTTATTATCGCCAACCGTGTGAGATGCAGTACAAAATATCCTGGAGCACCGTCTAATGACACTTTGCACGCCAGTTTTTTCGCTGAAGCGATTCAAAAGTTTCGGCTTCCATGGAAATATCTACCTCCCCGCCCCTCCCCTTACCAAAAGCCACATTTCCCCTGTTTCCGCCTTCCTTTCCAAGTTGAAACCTTCACCCCTTGCTTGCAGCGCCACCTCCTCTCCAGCGACCCTCCTTCACGCTGCTCGGCCTCGTCTATCCAGGCAGGTAATCGACACGCGACCCCCATCCTCCTCCTCCTTCCGCATCCCACATGCCCCGACCGTCGGCATGACACCTTCCGCCAAAATCACCGTCCCCTCCACCTAATAAGCGCCGCCCTAAGCCATGGTGCATGCAGTATAGCCAGGAGCTCAAGGAGCATTTGGCAGCAGAGAAACGAATTGCAGCCGCACACGCAGATGAGGTCGCAATGGCTGCCATTCCTGCCGACCCCCAGATCTTGGAGGAGCACCTCACCGTCGAGGCCACCCTCGACGGCTCGCACGCTGACACCACGACGCGATTGGCTGCTTTAAACAACAATTCATGGCATTTTCTCGAGGCCACTCTCGGTGCCTTCGATGAAGACTACGAGGTGTTTTCTCAGCGTGAATGTGCTTACCTCAACTAGAGAGCCAACAGGTTGGTGCTTGGAGCGGCTCAGGCAACACACCACTATGACGAGGGCACCCACGATGCGAAGGCCTCGCCCGCTTCCATGTCCAAGGAGCCAATCATCATCGATATCTCCGATAATGAGGAGTAGCTTGTCTTACTAGCTCACTATAAGGACCCACGTTCAGTTTGCTAGCTACTGCCTTTCCTTAACAAATTCTAGTGAATTGTGCTATCTACTTTTACCATGCAATTTATTGCTCTAGTGTATATGTTCTATATGTCGTGCAATGTGGTGCTCACTTATTAACTATTTGGTTAATTAGTTGTCGTGTTTAGTTAACTATTTGGTTCTATTCTGCAAATATCATGTCCAATTCTTTAGTGTGCAATTTTGTATTGTCGTCCATGTGAAAAATAAATCGATTTTTTCTTTAAAAAATACATGAGAAAAAAATACAATTGCTATATTTCCAAGTTGTTAAGCATGCTTGGTTTGGTTAACTGTCTAATCTTCTATTAGGAGTATGTTATATTGTGCAATGTGGTGCTCAGTTAACATTTGGTTCATTTGTTGTGGTGTTTAGTTAACTATTTGGTTCAATTCTGCAATGCGATGTTCAATTTTTGTGGGTGCATTCTATTATTGTATACCATGTGAGGAATAAATTGAATTTGGTCGTACTAAATACATCAGAACAAAAATACAATTGCTATATTTCCAAGTTGTTAAGCATGCTTGGTTTGGTTATCTATCTGATATTCTATTAGGAGTATTTAATAATGTGCAATGTGATGCTCAGTTAACGTTTGGTTCATTTGTTGTGGTGTTTAGTTAACTATTTGGTTCAATTCTGCAATGCGATGTTCAATTGCTGTGGGTGCATTCTATTATTGTATACCATGTGAGGAATAAATTGAATTTGGTTGTACTAAATACATGAGAAACAAATACAATTGCTATATTTCCAAGTTGTTAAGCATGCTTGGTTTGGTTAACTGTCTGATCTTCTATTAGGAGTATGTTATATTATGCAATGTGGTGCTCAATTAATGTTTGGTTCATTTGTTGTGGTGTTTAGTTAATTGCTTGGTTTAGTTCTGCAATGCAATGTCCAATTTTTGTGGGTAGAATTTGTTGGAAATATGCCCTAGAGGCAATAATAAAAGCATTATTATTATATTTCCTTGTTCATGATAATTGTCTTTATTCATGCTATAATTGTGTTATCCGGAAATCGTAATACATGTGTGAATAATAGACACCAACATGTCCCTAGTAAGCCTCTAGTTGACTAGCTCGTTGATCAACAGATAGTCATGATTTCCTGACTATGGACATTGGATGTCATTGATAACGAGATCACATCATTAGGAGAATGATGTGATGGACAAGACCCAATCCTAAACATAGCACAAGATCGTATAGTTCGTTTGCTAGAGTTTTCCAATGTCAAAGTATCTTTTCCTTAGACCATGAGATCGTGTAACTCCCGGATACCAGTAGGAGTGCTTTGGGTGTGCCAAACATCACAACGTAACTGGGTGACTATAAAGGTATACTACGGGTATCTCCGAAAGTGTCTGTTGGGTTGACACGGATCAAGACTGGGATTTGTCACTCCGTATGACGGAGAGGTATCACTGGGCCCACTCGGTAATGCATCATCATAATGAGCTCAAAGTGACCAAGTGTCTGGTCACGGGATCATGCATTACGGTACGAGTAAAGTGACTTGCCGGTAACGAGATTGAACGAGGTATTGGGATACCGACGATCGAATCTCGGGCAAGACGATCGAATCTCGGGCAAGTACTCGATTGACAAAGGGAATTGTATACGGGGTTGCTTGAATCCTCGACATCGTGGTTCATCCGATGAGATCATCGAGGAGCATGTGGGAGCCAACATGGGTATCCAGATCCCGCTGTTGGTTATTGACCGGAGAGTCATCTCGGTCATGTCTGCATGTCTTCCCGAACCCGTAGGGTCTACACACTTAAGGTTCGGTGACGCTAGGGTTGTAGAGATATTAGTATGCGGATAACCCGAAAGTTGTTCGGAGTCCCGGATGAGATCCCGGACGTCACGAGGAGTTCCGGAATGGTCCGGAGGTAAAGATTTATATATGGGAAGTCCTGTTCGGCCATCGGGACAAGTTTCGGGGTCATCGGTATTGTACCGGGACCACCGGAAGGGTCCCGGGGGTCCACCGGGTGGGGCCACCTGTCCCGGGGGGCCACATGGGCTGTAGGGGGTGCGCCTTGGCCTACATGGGCCAAGGGCACCAGCCCCAAGAGGCCCATGCGCCTAGGGTTTCAAGGAGGAAGAGTCCTAGGAGGGGAAGGCACCTCCTAGGTGCCTTGGGGAGGAAGGATTCCTCCCCCTTGGCCGCACCCCCTAGGAGATTGGATCTCCTAGGGCCGGCGCCCCCCCTTGGCCCTCCTATATATAGTGGGGGAAGGAGGGCTTTCATCCACGCCTTTGGTTGCCTCCTTCTCCCTCTCCAACACCTCCTCCTCCTCCATAGTGCTTGGCGAAGCCCTGACGGAGTACTGCAGCTCCACCATCACCACGCCGTCGTGCTGCTGCTGGAGCCATCTTCCTCAACCTCTCCTTCCCTCTTGCTGGATCAAGAAGAAGGAGACGTTACGCTGACCGTACGTGTGTTGAACGCGGAGGTGCCGTCCGTTCGGTGCTAGGATCTCCGGTGATTTGGATCACGTCGTGTTCGACTACCTCATCCCCGTTCTTTGAACGCTTCCGCTCGCGATCTACAAAGGTATGTAGATGCATCCGATCACTCGTTGCTAGATGAACTCATAGATGGATCTTGGTGAAACCGTAGGAAAATTTTTTGTTTCTGCAAACGTTCCCCAACAGTGGCATCATGAGCTAGGTCTATGCGTAGTTCTTCTTGCACGAGTAGAACACAATTTGTTGTGGGCGTAGATGTTGTCAACTTTCTTGCCGCTACTAGTCTTATCTTGCTTCAACGGTATTGTGGGATGAAGCGGCCCGGACCAACCTTACACGTACGCTTACGTGAGACCGGTTCCACCGACTAACATGCACTAGTTGCATAAGGTGGCTGGCGGGTGTCTGTCTCTCCTACTTTAGTTGGAGCGGATTCGATGAAAAGGGTCCTTATGAAGGGTAAATAGAAGTTGACAAATCATGTTGTGGTTTCACGTAGGTAAGAAAACGTTCTGTCTAGAACCCTACTTCAGCCACATAAAACATGCAACAACAATTAGAGGACGTCTAACTTGTTTTTGCAGCAAGTGCTTTGTGATATGATATGGCCAAAGTTGTGATGAATGATGAATGATCTATATGTGATGTATGAGATGTTCATGCTATTGTAATAGGAATCACGACTTGCATGTCGATGAGTATGACAACCGGCAGGAGCCATAGGAGTTGTCTTTATTTTTTGTATGACCTGCGTATCATTGAGAAACGCCATGTAAATTACTTTACTTTATTGCTAAACGCGTTAGCCATAGTAGTAGAAGTAATAGTTGGCGAGCAACTTCATGGAGACACGATGATGGGGATCATGATGATGGAGATCATGGTGTCAAGCCGGTGACAAGATGATCATGGAGCCCCAAGATGGAGATCAAAGGAGCTATGTGATATTGGCCATATCATGTCACTATTATTATTTGATTGCATTTGATGTTTATCATGTTTTGCATCTTGTTTACTTAGAACGACAGTAGTAAATAAGACGATCCCTCATAATAATTTCAAGAAAGTTTTCCCCCTAATTGTGCACCGTTGTGACAGTTCGTTGTTTCAATGCACCACGTGATGATCGGGTGTTTGATTCAAAACGTTCACATACAACGGGTGTAAGACAGATTTACACATGCAAACACTTAGGTTGACTTGATGAGCCTAGCATGTGTATAGACATGGCCTCGGAACACAGAAGACCGAAAGGTCGAGCATGAGTCGTATAGAAGATACGATCAACATGAAGATGTTCACCGACGTTGACTAGTCCGTCTCATGTGATGATCGGACACGGCCTAGTTGACTCGGATCATGTTATACTTAGATGACTAGAAGAGGGATGTCTATCTAAGTGGGAGTTCATTGTATAATTTGATTAGATGAACTTAATTATCATGAACTTAGTCTAAAATCTTTACAATATGTCTTGTAGATCAAATGGCCAACGTAGTCCTCAACTTCAACGCGTTCCTAGAGAAAACCAAGCTGAAAGACGATGGCAGCAACTATACGGACTGGGTCCGGAACCTGAGGATCATCCTCATAGCTGCCAAGAAAGATTATGTCCTACAAGCACCGCTGGGTGACGCACCTGTTCTCCCTACAGAACAAGACGTTATGAACGCTTGGCAGGCACGTACCGATGACTACTCCCTCGTTCAGTGCGGCATGCTTTACAACCTAGAGCCGGGGCTCCAAAAGCGTTTTGAGAGACATGGAGCATATGAGATGTTCGAAGAGCTGAAAATGGTTTTCCAAGCTCATGCCCGGGTCGAGAGATATGAAGTCTCCGACAAATTCTTCAGCTGTAAGATGGAGGAAAATAGTTCTGTCAGTGAGCACATACTCACTATGTCTGGGTTACATAACCGCTTGACTTAGTTGGGAGTTAATCTCCCGGATGATGCGGTCATTGACGGAATCCTCCAGTCGCTTCCACCGAGCTACAAGAGCTTTGTGATGAACTTCAATATGCAGGGGATGGAAAAGACCATTCCTGAAGTATTTGCCATGCTGAAATCAGCAAAGGTAGAAGTCAAGAAGGAACATCAAGTGTTGATGGTCAATAAAACCACTAAGTTCAAGAAGGGCAAAGGTAAAAGGAACTTCAAGAAGGACAGCAAGGGAGTTGCCGCGCCCGGCAAGCAAGCTGCCGGGAAGAAGCCAAAGAATGGACCCAAGCCCGAGACTGAGTGCTTTTATTGCAAGGGAAGTGGTCACTGGAAGCGGAACTGCCCCAAATACTTAGCGGACAAGAAGGCCGGCAAAACAAAAGGTATATATGATATACATGTAATTGATGTGTACCTTACTAGTACCCGTAGTAGCTCCTGGGTATTTGATACCGGTGCAGTTGCTCACATTTGTAACTCAAAGCAGCGGCTGCGGAATAAGCGGAGACTGGCAAAGGACGAGGTGACGATGCGCGTCGGGAATGGTTCCAAGGTCAATGTGATCGCCGTCGGCACGCTACCTCTATATTTACCTTCGGGATTAGTTTTAAACCTTAATAATTGTTATTTAGTGCCAGCTTTGAGCATGAACATTGTATCGGGATCTCGTTTAATTCGAGATGGCTACTCATCTAAATCCGAGAATAATCGTTGTTCTATTTATATGAGAGATATGTTTTATGGTCATGCTCCTATGGTGAATGGTTTATTCTTAATGAATCTCGAGCGTAATGCTACACATATTCATAGTGTGAGTACCAAAAGATGTAAAGTTGATAATGATAGTCCCACATACTTGTGGCACTGCCGCCTTGGTCACATAGGTGTCAAACGCATGAAGAAGCTCCATGCAGATGGACTTTTAGAGTCTCTTGATTACGAATCATTTGACACGTGCGAACCATGCCTCATGGGTAAGATGACCAAGATTCCGTTCTCAGGAACAATGGAGCGAGCAACCAACTTATTGGAAATCATACATACTGATGTGTGCGGTCCAATGAGTGTTGAGGCTCGCGGTGGCTATCGTTATGTTCTCACCCTCACTGATGATTTGAGTAGATATGGGTATATCTACTTAATGAAACACAAGTCTGAAACCTTTGAAAAGTTCAAGGAATTTCAGAGTGAGGTTGAGAATCAACGTGACAGGAAAATCAAGTTTCTACGATCAGATCGTGGAGGAGAATACTTGAGTCACGAATTTGGCACACACTTAAGAAAATGTGGAATAGTTTCACAACTCACGCCGCCTGGAACACCTCAGCGTAATGGTGTGTCCGAACGTCGTAATCGCATTCTATTAGATATGGTACGATCTATGATGTCTCTTACCGATTTACCATCTTTTTGGGGCTATGCTTTAGAGACTGCCGCATTCACTTTAAATAGGGCTCCGTCGAAATCCGTTGAGACGACACCGTTTGAATTATGGTTCGGGAAGAAACCTAAGCTGTCGTTTCTGAAAGTTTGGGGGTGCGATGCTTATGTCAAGGAACTTCAACCTGAAAAGCTCGAACCCAAGTCGGAAAAATGCGTCTTCATAGGATACCCTAAAGAAACTGTTGGGTATACCTTCTACCTTAGATCCGAAGGCAAGATCTTTGTTGCCAAGAATGGATTCTTTCTAGAGAAAGAGTTTCTCTCGAAAGAAGTAAGTGGGAGGAAAGTAGAACTTGATGAAGTATTACCTCTTGAACCGGAAAATGGCGCAACTCAAGAAAATGTTCCTGAGGTGCCTGCACCAACTAGAGAGGAAGTTATTGATGATGATCAAGATACTTCTGAGCAAGCTCCTACTGAAATTCGAAGGTCCACAAGGACACGTTCCGCACCAGAGTGGTACGGCAACCCTGTCTTGGAAATCATGTTGTTAGACAATGGTGAACCTTCGAACTATGAAGAAGCGATGGCGGGCCCGGATTCCGACAAATGGCTGGAAGCCATGAAATCCGAGATAGGATCCATGTATGAAAACGAAGTATGGACTTTGACTGACTTGCCCGTTGAACGGCGAGCCATAGAAAATAAATGGATCTTTAAGAAGAAGACAGACGCGGATGGTAATGTGACCATCTATAAAGCTCGGCTTGTCGCTAAGGGTTATCGACAAGTTCAAGGGGTTGACTACGATGAGACTTTCTCACCGGTAGCGAAGCTGAAGTCCGTCCGAATCATGTTAGCAATTGCCGCATTCTATGATTGTGAGATATGGCAAATGGACGTCAAAACAGCATTCCTTAATGGTTTCCTTAAGGAAGAATTGTATATGATGCAGCCGGAAGGTTTTGTCGATCCTAAGAATGCTAACAAGGTGTGCAAGATCCAACGCTCGATTTATGGGCTGGTGCAAGCATCTCGGAGTTGGAACATTCGCTTTGATGAGATGATCAAAGCGTTTGGGTTTACGCAGACTTATGGAGAAGCCTGCGTTTACAAGAAAGTGAGTGGGAGCTCTGTAGCATTTCTCATACTATATGTAGATGACATACTTTTGATGGGAAATGATATAGAACTCTTGGATAGCATCAAGGCCTACTTGAATAAGAGTTTTTCAATGAAGGACCTTGGAGAAGCTGCTTATATATTAGGCATCAAGATCTATAGAGATAGATCAAGACGCCTCATAGGTCTTTCACAAAGCACATACCTTGATAAGATATTGAAGAAGTTCAATATGGATCAGTCTAAGAAGGGGTTCTTGCCTATGTTGCAAGGTGTGAAATTGAGCTCAGCTCAATGTCCGACCACGACAGAAGATATAGAAGAGATGAGCGTCATCCCCTATGCCTCAGCCATAGGTTCTATTATGTATGCCATGCTGTGTACCAGACCTGATGTAAACCTTGCCGTAAGTTTGGTAGGAAGGTACCAAAGTAATCCCGGCAAGGAACACTGGACAGCGGTCAAGAATATCCTGAAGTACCTGAAAAGGACTAAGGAAATGTTTCTCGTTTATGGAGGTGACGAAGAGCTCGTCGTAAAGGGTTACGTCGACGCTAGCTTCGACACAGATCTGGATGACTCAAAGTCACAAACCGGATACGTGTATATTTTGAATGGTGGGGCAGTAAGCTGGTGCAGTTGCAAGCAGAGCGTCGTGGCGGGATCTACATGTGAAGCGGAGTACATGGCAGCCTCGGAGGCAGCACATGAAGCAATATGGGTGAAGGAGTTCATCACCGACCTAGGAGTCATACCAAATGCGTCGGGGCCGATCAAGCTCTTCTGTGACAACACTGGAGCTATTGCTCTTGCCAAGGAGCCCAGGTTTCACAAGAAGACAAGGCACATCAAGCGTCGCTTCAACTCCATTCGTGAAAATGTTCAAGATGGAGACATAGAGATTTGTAAAGTACATACGGACCTGAATGTAGCAGATCCGTTGACTAAACCTCTCCCTAGGGCAAAACATGATCAACACCAGAATTCCATGGGTGTTCGATTCATCACAATGTAACTAGATTATTGACTCTAGTGCAAGTGGGAGACTGTTGGAAATATGCCCTAGAGGCAATAATAAAAGCATTATTATTATATTTCCTTGTTCATGATAATTGTCTTTATTCATGCTATAATTGTGTTATCCGGAAATCGTAATACATGTGTGAATAATAGACACCAACATGTCCCTAGTAAGCCTCTAGTTGACTAGCTCGTTGATCAACAGATAGTCATGATTTCCTGACTATGGACATTGGATGTCATTGATAACGAGATCACATAATTAGGAGAATGATGTGATGGACAAGACTCAATCCTAAACATAGCACAAGATCGTATAGTTCGTTTGCTAGAGTTTTCCAATGTCAAAGTATCTTTTCCTTAGACCATGAGATCGTGTAACTCCCGGATACCGTAGGAGTGCTTTGGGTGTGCCAAACATCACAACGTAACTGGGTGACTATAAAGGTATACTACGGGTATCTCCGAAAGTGTCTGTTGGGTTGACATGGATCAATACTGGGATTTGTCACTCCGTATGACGGAGAGGTATCACTGGGCCCACTCGGTAATGCATCATCATAATGAGCTCAAAGTGACCAAGTGTCTGGTCACGGGATCATGCATTACGGTACGAGTAAAGTGACTTGCCGGTAACGAGATTGAACGAGGTATTGGGATACCGACGATCGAATCTCGGGCAAGTAACATATCGATTGACAAAGGGAATTGTATACGGGGTTGCTTGAATCCTCGACATCGTGGTTCATCCGATGAGATCATCGAGGAGCATGTGGGAGCCAACATGGGTATCCAGATCCCGCTGTTGGTTATTGACCGGAGAGCGATCTCGGTCATGTCTACATGTCTCCCGAACCCGTAGGGTCTACACACTTAAGGTTCGGTGACGCTAGGGTTGTAGGGATATGTATATGCAGTAACCCGAATGTTGTTCGGAGTCTCGAATGAGATCCCGGACGTCACGAGGAGTTCCGGAATGGTCCGGAGGTAAAGATTTATATATGGGAAGTCCTGTTTCGGCCATCGGGACAAGTTTCGGGGTCATCGGTATTGTACCGGGACCACCGAAAGGGTCCCGGGGGTCCACCGGGTGGGGCCACCTGTCCCGGGGGGCCACATGGGCTGTAGGGGGTGCGCCTTGGCCTACATGGGCCAAGGGCACCAGCCCCAAGAGGCCCATGCGCCTAGGGTTGAGGAAGAGTCCTAGGAGGGAAGGCACCTCCTAGGTGCCTTGGGGAGGAGGGATTCCTCCCCTTGGCCGCACCCCCTAGGAGATTGGATCTCCTAGGGCCGGCGCCCCCCCTGGCCCTCCTATATATAGTGGGGGAAGGAGGGCTTTTCATCCACGCCTTTGGTTGCCTCCTTCTCCCTCTCCAACACCTCCTCCTCCTCCATAGTGCTTGGCGAAGCCCTGACGGAGTACTGCAGCTCCCATCACCACGCCGTCGTGTTGCTGCTGGAGCCATCTTCCTCAACCTCTTATCCTTTCCCTCTTGCTTGGATCAGAAGAAGGAGACGTTACGCTGACCGTACGTGTGTTGAACGCGGAGGTGCCGTCCGTTCGGTGCTAGGATCTCCGGTGGATTTGGATCACGTCGTGTTTCGACTACCTCATCCCCGTTTCTTTGAAACGCTTCCGCTCGCGATCTAACAAAGGGTATGTAGATGCATCCGATCACTCGTTGCTAGATGAACTCATAGATGGATCTTGGTGAAACCGTAGGAAATTTTTTGTTTTCTGCTACGTTCCCCAACAGAGTATTGTTGTGCATGTGAGGAATAATTCGAATTTGGCTGCAGTTATTACATGAGAAACATAGACACGTGCTATATTTCCTAGTTCGTAATCATGCTTGGTTTGGATAAATGAGTTTTCCATGTGGCTTGAATTAATCCGATGAATCAGCAATGTGCTTGTTTTTCATCAACATATTTTACTGATATCATGCGAACCCTTACTTAACCTGATGACTAACTACCTTATATGTGTTGTAGGGAAACAATGGGAAGCACCGAGGTTTACAATCGAGGTTAGCACGTTCATGGTCCGTTATCTAATAGCACATTATTGTGCAATTGCAGGAACCATTCTAACATTATCGTGCAATTGCAGGAACCCACTGTTTGACCCTTTTTGCATATGGGGAAATGAGTTGTCCATGAATATCAATCAAGTCAAGAAACTCAGAAAGATTGTTTGGATAAATAAATTAGCGACAAAAAACAACAAGATCTTTGTCTGCACAATGAAGAAGACATCAGTTCACTACAGTATGGTACTAACTATTTTACCTTGCCTTTTTTATTCCTTTGCCCCATTTCCAATATAGAGAAGATATTTATGCACATCCTTGTTTTCAGGCCTTTCCAAAGCAGTTCACTGATGATTACCTCTCAAACCATCTCTATGGTCAGGAGGCGAGGAAGGTTTTCATACAACACCCACGGTTCAATATTGAAGTGTTCCTGAAGAGGACGAAGGATAGACGGTCAATCATCCACATGCACTGGCCTAAAGTTGCAAAGACCTTCAACATCAATGAAGGCTCAATATTCGTCTTCCGCTTCAGCAGTTTTCCAGATGAGATGCATCTGTCTAGTACTATCTATGATACTAATTTCGAAAGGTTCTAGATGTTGCATGTGAAACTTGGTGCTCGTGCAGTTGTGTAATGAGGTAGCTGAGTGTTGAAGCTATATCATGTTGTACTCTGATGTATTTCAATTATGAAATCCTGCTTCCTTAATATGGAAATGAAATATGTTATGTGCTTAATATGAATGTCAATTAGATTAATAAATGGATTATTAATAATAGGGAAATTAGCCTGCTAATTGGGTTTTTCTATTGCAAATGGTTATTGATAAAACACCATGGATGATGACCTCAAGCAACACACACTGTTTCTAGGAATAAACCGTGTTGGATCAATGAAGAATCACACACGACATTCTCTTGAAAACTGTTTGCGTTGGCCCACCTTGCGCAACGTTTTCCTTGGAGCGACTGTGTGGAATGTATATACGAATGGAAGCGTTTAGCGGGGACTGATTGTGTGGGATGTACTTATGACTGGAAACGATTTCGCCTGTATAATTGTATTTTTAGCACTATTGTATGTATAACAATATTTGATCCCTTGTCGGTTGCACACGACCTCATTTTGCCGAGCGTGTGTGCCAGGAGGGCATATCCCCGACGGTTTCTGGGTCGTGTGGGAAGGACCCCCCATATTGCAGTCACTCACTAGGTGATGGTTCAGAGCGCCGTCGCGGAAAGGGGTTAAAAACCGTTTGTATAGCACCTCACTGTACCAGTGATTGAGTTACTCAATTTCTTGTAAACTTAATATTTTGAAATGCATGCTGGATAGCGTTCTTGGGGTGGAGTAATAGTAGTAGACGTCAGTAAGTTTAATGGTCTACTTATCACAAATGTAATGCCTATGCGAGATTATGCCATGAATGATCATAGTTATAATGTGTTCTTGTCAATTTCCTAACGACAATTTTTCTACCATGCCACTACATGCTTTTGAGAGAGATGCCACTTGTGAACCTATGCCCCCGACTCTAGTTTCCATCAATACAAAAACTTATACAGGTGCTCTTTTTGCTCTTTTACTTTCTTGCTATTTTGCTCACTTTTTGCTTTTAATCTTGTAACCAGCAAGAACAAAGGGATTGGCAATCCCTTGCCTTTGTTGGGTGCAAGCAATTTATTTATCTATGTCCGGGTACTGCTAACATTGTTAGCTTGGTGCCTCCTTCTTGTTTCATAACCTTGGTTCTTTACCGAGGGAAATACTTTCTGTTATTGTGCTACATCACCCTTCCTCTTAGGGGAAATCCAAAAACTCAATCGTGAGTAGCAGAACCTTGCATACTTCAACATTGCTTGACTGCTTGAGCACAACCTTGGAGTAAGCATCCTCTGCCGCCTTTCTAGTCTTAAACCCTTTGAAGGAGTTGTATGTGTAACCGCTCACTTCTGTTGGCATGCTTGTCATGAACTGTAAACCCCTAGAACCCTCCCTCTATACACCACACACCACTCCTCCTAGCATGACAAAAGAGCAATAATTCAAGCAACAAGCAAAGGAGCACACTACACATTGAGTAGAAGAAACTTATGCATGCATGATCACAAGGCAGAGCAAGTTCATCCTAGCTACTATGGTGTCATCCTACCACCATATCCAAAAGGAGGGTGTAATCCTACCACCGCAACTTCTCCATTAACGTGAGGGTTTAGTATATACTCCCTCCATCCCAAAATAAGTGACTCGACTTTGTACTGACTTTGTACTGAGTCACTTATTTTGGGGTGGAGGGAGTACTATATACCACCTCATTAAAATATATAGACCAACAAAAATTTGGAAGCCCTAGCTACCACAAAATGTACATTGTCATCGCCATCGTCTTCGAGGATCATGCACGCCATCACCACCACCACCAGAAACAACACTGGTAGTAGTGTTTGCCCAGCCAGGACCTAAGCTATAGCATCTTATGGGTGTTCCCCGTGGAAACGAACCCAACACCCTGAGCCTTGTTGCATAGGAAGTGGCTCAGAGCAGCTATCAGAGCCTTTGGACTGAAGCCACCTTGGTCCATGACAGTGTTGTATAGGTCAGGGTGGACGTCAACTGGCTTTCTCTCCCTAATAATGATTGACATCTCCTTGACGGCGTCAGTCATGCTGCTAAAGACGCCCAACTCATCCTCCATCAAGCCGCCCCTCTTCTTCTTCCTATCAAGCACAAGAATGTGATCATCACCCTTAAACCATCAAGGATGATGATATTTGACTGTTGGGTGTCTGGATAGTCAGGCATAGGCGAATCGAGTGGCTCATTGGAGCCCATGGCATGTTGCCGGTTGCCAGCTCAAAGAAGAAGATATGTTGCATCTGGCAGTAGTTTTGGATGGGTATGTTGAGGAACTCTGCGTCCTTGGCGTGGTCCTAAGAGAGAAACATGGCATGGTTAGTTGTGATTGGCATGTTAGAGATGCTGAAAAAAGTGGTATATGATCTAACCGTGGTGTGGCTTTGGTAATGCTCTGCCTCCAAAAGGATTGTGCATGTGTCTTGATCCCATGAAGCGCCGCTAAGTTCTCTAAACTTGGACACTTCGGTCCATCTCGCTCTCCACTTCCCGAGGTGGTTGCAGACCGGGGTCGAGGTGACCTCTTGGCCACATAATTCAAACACGTGCTTGGAAATAGATTTCAAGTGCACCTCCTTGAAACCCTTGTGAGTCCTCACTTTACTGTTTATGATATCACACATCTTGTTAAGCACAAACATGGACAGGAGCGACTATAATTTCATCAATTCCCCCATCCCATCCTTCTTTCCTTTGCAACCTTGATGGGTGCCTTTTGTGTAGCAACAACACTGGGCACAACCAGCACAAATGATGGAGGCACAACAGACCCCTCGAAGATATTCGAGTCCAGAGGCATCTGCTCCTTGATGATAGGCTGGGAGTCCTCAACATAGTACGGCTAGAACTGGCTGTCAAACAGGATAATGGTTTAACTAAACTATTGCATGCCCATGTCCTACATGCATTAACATCAGGAAGAGTGGAACACACTATACATGGAGAATATGAATGAGACTAAACATGAATAATATGAACGAGCACTAAACATGGACAGTAACAATAGTACACAAGGGTCACCAAGTTCAACGCACCATCCGATGACTATTTTTCAATCTCATAGCATATCATGGGTTTCAACACACAACCATACCTCTACATACTTGCAAACTAGCATACCCCACATACTCTGATTCACAGGGTAGTACCATATCTACCATAGCATCATCTTTGACGACATGGAAACAACATCTAGCATGCCACCAATCCATCACCACTAGCTACCACAACATCACATTCTCACAGATCAAAAGTGTACACTGCTACTGAGGGAGTCCTGGATTAGGGGGTCCCTGGGCGTCTGGGCTATGTAACGTGGGTCGGACTGGTGGGCCGTGAAGATACAAGATAGAAGGCTTGCCCCCGTGTCCGGATGGGACTCTCCTTAGTGTGGAAGGCAAGCTTGGCGTTCGGACATGAAGATTCCTTTCTCTGTAAACCGACTCTGTACAAACCCTAGCCCCCTCCAGTATCTATATAAACCAGAGGGTTTAGTCCGTAGAGGTAGTCATAATCATACATGCTAGACATCTAGGGTTTAGCCATTACGATCTCGTGGTAGATCAACTCTTGTAACCCCTATACTCATCAAAGTCAATCAAGTAGGACGTAGGCTTTTACCTCCATCAAGAGGGCCCGAACCTGGGTAAACATCGTGTACCCTGCCTCCTGTTACCTTCGATCCTTAGACGCACAGTTCGGGACCGCCTACCCGAGATCTGCTGGTTTTGACACCGACATTGGTGCTTTCATTGAGAGTCCCTCTGTGCTATCGACAAAGGATTCGATGGCTCGTTCGATCATCCACAATGATGCTGTTTCGGGGAAGATTTTTTCCCCAGACCAAATTTTCATATTCGACGGATTCATGCTGTGTGCCAATTCGGTTGGCCACCTTGAGCAGATTGACAGCTATGCCCCTGGTCATCAGATCAATTTCAGGAACCTAAACTATGTCACTGATATCCGAGGAGATTTGATCTTCGAAGGGTTCACGGCCCCGATCACCGCTCTGGCCTTAGATCCGGAGCATGCTGTCAGGTCCGAAGACGGGAGCTTAGAGCTCGCCGGACTCTCTACAATTATGGAACTTGTTACCGGAGATCTGGAGGGGGCGACATCATCAGCTAACCCTAAGACAAACCGAACTCCTCTTGTCACTCAACCACCGGATACTCCGCTGGACCCTAAGTCCAAACTCTCAAAGCCCGTGTTAAGCGGGCGCCGCCAGGAGACTCTGGCTTCGGACAGCCCCACGGATTCTCGTTTCTCTGTCCAACCCTCGCCTTTAAACGAGGCCCTGGGCTTAATGCGATCACTCGCCATTACGGAAGGATCGCTTTCGAATTATGCCCAGCCCGGACTAGGGGCTGCGAGCGGAAATTTTTATGTCCCACCCACCACCCACTTCATAGCCACTGTCGAAGATTTAACCGACATGCTGGACTACGCCTCCGAAGACATCAACGATATGGACGACGATGCCGGAGACGAACAAGGCCAAAACCCTCCGTTTACCAGACGATGGATGGCCACCTCCACGTACGATGTGTACATGGTGGACACACCCAAAGAGGATGGCGACGGCGGCAAGAAGGATCCGGTTGAGGACAAGCCTGCCGAAGCCCCTCTGAAGCGTCGACGTCAGCGGCGCCGCTCAAAATCGCGTCGCGACAAAGACGGCAATACCGGCACCGAGGACAATAATACTCCGGAGAATGCCGAAGACCCTGAAGCCCCTATAGAGCCAACATCCGAACATGATGATTGGGAGGATGGGGAAATAAACCCCAATGAACCAGTCGAGAACGAGGGCTCGGAGGATAGTAACTACCTACCGACCTCTGAAGAAGATGTGAACCTCGGTGACGAAGATTTCATCGTGCCAGAGGAACCCCTCGAACAAGAGCGCTTTAAGAGCCGGCTAATCACCACTGCAAGAAGCCTGAAAAAGAAGCAGCAACAACTTTAGGGTGATCAGGATTTGCTCAATGACAGATGGACTAACGTCCTTGCAACCGAGGAATACGGCCTCGAACGCCCAACAAAGAGCTACCCGAAGCGCAAGATGCTACCCCAATTTGATGATGCGGTGCTGGAGCCCATACCGCCAATGCGTGACACTGCTGACAGACCTAACTGACCACCACGTGGCCGGGACAGAGCGGCAACTCAAGCCGAGCACCATCCCGCACCAACTCACCACAAAAGCAGAGGAACTGCGGCTCCAGAATATACATATGACCTACGACAGGACCTGGACAATAGAGCCGGTCAAACCAGATCAATCTATGGATCAAGGGGATGTGCCCTAGCGCGAGAGGATAGTCGTCAAACCTGGTGCGACAAACACAACCTCACTCGGGCCGAAAATCGCATACAGACTTCATCCGAACTGCGTTGCGACATGAGCCGATACAGAGGCACCGCACACCCTCTATGCTTCACCGATGAAGTAATGGAGCACCAATTCCTAGAAGGGTTTAAACCCGTGAACATCGACTCATACGACGGCACGACGGACCCCGTAGTCTGGATTGAAGATTTTTTTTCTCCACATACACATGGCTCGTGGTGACGACCTCCATGCCATCAAATATCTCCCCTTGAAACTTAAGGGACCAACACGACATTGGCTAAACAGCGTCCCAGAAAATTCTATTGGCAGCTGGGAAGATTTGGAAGATGCCTTTAGAGACAACTTCCAAGGTACCTATGTACAGCCCCCAGACGCACATGACCTCAGTCACATAGTCCAGCGACCCGAAGAGTCAGCCCGGAAACTCAGGACAAGGTTCTTAATTAAAAAGAACCAAATTGTTGACTGTCCGGATGTCGAAGCCCTCTCGGCCTTTAAACACAGCGTCCATGATGAATGGCTCGCCAACACCTCGGCCAAGAAAAACCAAAGTCCATGGAGGCCCTTACCACACTAATGACCCGCTTTTGCGCGGGAGAAGACAGTTGGCTAGCCCGCAGAAGCAATAGCACCAGCGACCCCGACACCTCTAAAGCCTGGGATGGCAATGGCAAACCATGACGCAACAAGCACAAGTGTCGAATCAATAACGAAAATACGGAAGACACAACGGTCAACGCTGGATTTAGTGGCTCCAAATCTGGTCAATGGAAGAAGCCATTTAAAAGAAATAAAGATGGTTCATCCAGCCTGGACCAAATACTCGATCGACCTTGCCAAATTCATGGCATCCCCGACAAGCCTGCCAACCGTACCAATAGAAGTTGTTGGGTCTTTAAACAAGCCGGTAAGCTAAACACCGAACATAAGGAGAAGGGGTCGCCCAGTGAGGACGACGACGACGAGCCTCACCCACCGAACACCGAGGGACAGAAGAAATTTCCCCCGAAGTCAAAACGATGAATATGATATACGTTACTCATATCCCCAAACAGGAGCGCAAGCGCGCTCTGAGGGACCTCTACGCGATACAGCCAATCGCCCCAAAATTCAACCCATGGTCAGCCTGCCCGATCACTTTCGATCGCAGAGACCATCTAACTAGTATTCGTCACAGAGGCTCAGCCGCATTGGTCCTCGACCCAATTATCGATGGATTCCACCTTACACGAGTCCTCATGGATGGCGGTAGCAGTCTTAACTTGCTCTATCAGGACACGGTCTGTAAAATGGGCATTGATTCGTCAAGAATTAAACCCACCTAAACTACCTTTAAAAGAGTAATAGCTAGAGTAGAGGCTCGTTGCACGGGCTCAATCACATTGGAAGTCGTCTTCGGCTCGCCAGACAACTTCCAAAGCGAAGACTTGATCTTCGACATCGTCCCCTTCAACAGTGGATATCATGCACTGCTCGGACGAACCACGTTCACTCGCTTCAATGTGATCCCGCACTATGCCTACCTCAAACTCAAGATGCCCGGACCCCGCGGTGTCATTACAGTTAATGGAAACACGGAGCGCTCCCTCCGTACTGAGGAGCACACCACGGCCCTCACAGCGGAAGTCCAGAATGGCCTTATCAGGCCAAATACTACATCGGCAGTCAGGCCCCCGAACACTGTGAAACACGTTCGGACTACCCTCTAGAGCGACGATCAAGTCTGTCAGGAGCTCGACCAATAGTTCGGCCTCCGTCTCAGCCCTAACCGCATCGCGGCATATGTACCACGCGTACATAACTATGCACTAAAGATACCTTTGGCAAAGACGGAGGCATATTAAAAATAAAATCCACAATACGGCTCGACCCTATGTGGACCCCCGTGATAACCCACAAGTATAGGGGATTGCACCAGTTTTCGATAAGTAAGAGTGTCAAACCCAATGAGGAGCTAAAGGTAGAACAAATATTCCCTCAAGTTCTATCGACCAGTGATACAACTCTACACACGCTTGACGTTCGCTTTACCTAGAACAAGCATGAAACTAGAAGTACTTTGTAGGTGTTGTTGGATAGGTTTGCAAGATAATAAAGAGTACGTAAATAAAAAGTAGGGTCTGTTTAGATAAAGAAACAATAAAGTAAATATAGCGAGTGTGGAAAAGTGGTGGTAGGAGTTGCGAAATTGCCCCTAAGCAATTGACTACTTTACTAGACCGATAGCAAGTATTATGTGGGAGAGGCCACTGCTAGCATGTCATCCCTAACTTGGAATTCTATGCACTTATGATTCGAACTATTAGCAAGCATACACAACTACTAATGTTCATTAAGGTAAAACCCAACCATAGCATTAAGGTATATTGGTCCCCCTTCAATCCCATATGCATCAATTTCTATGCTAGGTTGAAGCTTCTGCCACTCTTGCCCTCCAATACATAGTCCTATCAACATACAACTAACCCTAGGGTGTGATCCACGCGTGCAATCATATGATGGGCACCAAAGGCCGGCAACATAAACACAATAAAATTAAATCAATCTTAGCAATTCATCAACCACCGATAGGACAACGAAAATCTACTCAGACATCATAGGATGGCAACACATCATTGGATAATAATATGAAGCATAAAGCACCATGTTCAAGTAGAGGGTACAACGGGTTGCGGGAGAGTGGACCGCTGTAGATAGAGGGGGGAAGGTGATGGAGATGTTGGTGAAGATGGCGGAGGTGTTGGTGTAGATCGCGGTGATGATGATGGCCCCCGATGGCACTCCGGGGCCACCGGAAGCGAGGGGGAGAGAGCCCCCTCCTTCTTCTTGTTCCTTGACCTCCTCCCTAGATGGGAGAAGGGTTTCCCCTCTGGTCCATGGCCTCCATGGTGTGGGAGGGGCGAGAGCCCCTCCAAGATTGGATCTGTCTCTCTGTCTCTCTCTGTTTCTGCGTTCTCCCCTGGCTCTGTTTCACCATTTTGTGTATATATGGAGATCCGTAACTCCGATTGGCCTGAAACCTTCGCCGTGATTTTTTCCGAAAATTAGCTTTCTTGCGGCAAAAGAAGAGCGTCAACCGCCTTACAGGTGACTCACGAGGGTAGGGGGCGCGCCCAAGGGGGCAAGTGCGCCCCCCTGCCTCGTGGCCACCTCGGGCATCGTCTCGCGTGGATTTTTCTTCCGGAATTTTCCAAATATTCCAAAAAGTATCTCCGTCCGTTTTTATCCCGTTTGGACTCCGTTTGATATGGATATTTTGCGAAACCAAAAACATGCAACAGACAGGAACTGGCACTGGGCACTGGATAAATATGTTAGTCCCAAAAATAGTATATAAAGTTGCCAAAAAGTATATGGATGTTGTAGAATATTGGCATGGAACAATCAAAAATTATAGATACGACGGAGACGTATCAGCATCCCCAAGCTTAATTCCTGCTCATCCTCGAGTAGGTAAATGATAAAAAAGATAATTTTTGATGTGGAATGCTACCTAGCATGATCTTGATCAGATATCTAATCATGGCATGAATATTAAGACACGAGTGATTCAAAGTAATAGTCTATCATTTGACATAAAATCAATAATACTTCAAGCCCACTAATAAAGCAATCATGTCTTTTCAAAATAAGAAGGCCAAAGAAAGTTATCCCTACAAAATCATATAGTCTGGCTATGCTCCATCTTCACCACAAAAAATACTCACATCATGCACAACCCCGATGACAAGCCAAGCAATTGTTTCGTACTTTTGACGTTCTCAAACCTTTTCAACTTTCACGCAATACATGAGTGTGAGCCATGGACATAGCACTATAGGTGGAATAGAATGGTGGTTGTGGAGAAGACAAAAAGGAGAAGATAGTCTCACATCAACTAGGCGTATCAACGGGCTATGGAGATGCCCATCAATAGATATCAATGTGAGTGAGTAGGGATTGCCATGCAACGGATGCACTAGAGCTATAAGTATATGAAAGCTCAAACTGAAACTAAGTGGGTGTGCATCCAACCTGCTTTCTCATGAAGACCTAGGGCATTTGAGGAAGCCCATCGTTGGAATCTACAAGCCAAGTTCTATAATGAAAATTCCCACTAGTATATGAAAGTGATAACTCAAGAGACTCTCTATATGAAGAACATGGTGCTACTTTGAAGCACAAGTGTGGTAAAAGGATAGTAACATTGCCCCTTCTCTCTTTTTCTCTCATTTTTTTCTCTTTTTTTCTTTTTTGTAGGCTTCTTTGGCCTCTCTCTTTTTTTTGGGGGGGGAGTGCTTCTTTGGCCACTTTTATTTTGATAACCTCACAGGGGACAATGTTCTAATAATGATGATCATCACACTTTTATTTACTTACAACTCAATATTACAACTTTATATCTAGAACAAAGATATGACTCTATATGAATGCCTCCGGCGGTGTACCGGGATGTGCAATGATCTAGCGTAGCAATGACATAAAAAAACGGACAAGCCATGAAAACATCATGCTAGCTATCTTACGATCATGCAAGGCAATATGACAATGAATGCTCAAGTCATGTATATGATGATGATGAAAGTTGCATGGCAATATACTCGGAATGGCTATGGAGATGCCATAATAGGTTGGTATGATGGCTGTTTTGAGGAAGGTATATGGTGGGTTTATGGTACCGGCGAAAGTTGCGCGGTACTAGAGAGGCTAGCAATGATGGAAGGGTGAGAGGGCGTATAATCCATGGACTCAACATTAGTCATAAAGAACTCACATACTTATTGCAAAAGTTTATTAGCCCTCGAAGCAAAGTACTACTACGCATGACCCTAGGGGGATAGATTGGTAGGAAAAGACCATCGCTCGTCCCAGACCGCCACTCATAAGGAAGACAATCAATAAATACCTCATGCTCCAACTTCGTTACATAACGGTTCACCATACGTGCATGCTACGGGAATCACAAAACTCAACACAAGTATTTCTAAAATCCACAACTACCCACTACCATGACTCTAATATCACCATCTTTATATCGCAAAACTATTGCAAGGAATCAAACATATCATATTCAGTGATCTACAAGTTTTATGTAGGATTTTATGACTAACCATGTGAATGACCAGTTCCTCTCATCTCTCTAAATAGATATAAGTGAAGCAAGAGAGTTTAATTCTTTCTACAAAAGATATGCCCGTGCTCTAACAAATCTAAGTGAAGCAAAAGAGCATTCTAGAAATGGTGGTTGTCTAAGTAAAGAGAAACAGGCAATCCAAACTTCAAATGATATAAGTGAAGCACATGAAGCATTCTATAAAGTCATACTCAAAAGATATAAGTGAAGTGTAAAGAGCATTATATAAATCAACCAAGGACTATATCATACCAGTATGGTGCATGAAATAAAAATGAAAACTAAATGCAAAAGGCGCTCCAAGATTGCACATATCGCATGAACGAAACGAATCCGAAAACATACCGATACTTGTTGAAGAAAGAGGGGATGCCTTCCGGGGCATCCCCAAGCTTAGACGCTTGAGTCTCCTTGAATATTTACTTGAGGTGCCTCGAGCATCCCCAAGCTTGAGCTCTTGCCTCTCTTCCTTCTTCTCACATCGAGACCTTCTCGATCATCGAACACTTCATCCACACAAAACTTCAACATAAAACTCGGTAAGATCCGTTAGTATAATAAAGCAAATCACTACTCTAAGTACTGTTGAAAACCAATTCATATTTTGTTTTTGCATTGTGTCTACTGTAACATATCTTTTCCATGGCTTAATCCACTGATACAAGTCGATAGTTTCATCAAAACAAGTAAACTATGCATCAAAAACAGAATCTGTCTAAAACAGAACAGTCTGTAATAATCTGAACATTCACCATACTTATGATACTTTAAAAATTCTACCAAAATTAGGAAAAATAAACAATTTGTATAGGAAGACAGTGCAAAAAGAATCAGAACCATTTGACGTTCCAGATAAAATTGTAAAATCGTGCACTACAGCCAAAGTTTCTGTCCTGCACCGTACAAACCATCAAGCAAATGTAAACATCCTAAAGGCAAACCTTGGCACATTATTTTTATATTTAAAATTTATAAAAGCACACAACAGGAATAAATGACTCTCTAAAACTTCCAGGTTGTCTCCCTGGCAGCGCTTTCTTTAAAGCCATTAAGCTAGGCATATAGTGCTCAAGTAATGGATCCACCCGGATCCCAAGGTATATCAAAGCCAATTTTAATTAACAATGATTTGTAATTTAGTGGTGAGCACAAGTAACATATATCATGTAATGACGAAGTCTAACTCTCTTCCTATGCATCAGCATGTCATAAAATAACAATTCATGCACACAAAGTAAAGGCGAATGCATAGTATAAACAGTTTCTTGCAATTTTATCATATTTGAAACATAGAGAGGTGGAGATATAGTTCCTCTCTCATAATAATTGCAAGTATGAGCAGCAAGCACATGCATATTATATTCATCAAAATCATCATGTGCAACGGTAAAAGGCAACCCATCAATATAATCCTTAATAAGAGCAAACTTCTCCGATATGGTGTAGTCGGGAGAATTCAAAAAGATAATAGGACTATCATGCGTGTGTGAAATAGCAACAATTTAATGTTTAACATAAGGAACTATATCAAGTTCATCTCCATTAGCATAATTCATATTGGCATCTTGGCCACAAACATCATCAAAAAGGGATATTTCAAGAGAATCAACGGGATCATAACAATCATCATAGCAATCATCCTTCGGTAAGCACGAAGGGAAATTAAACAATGTATGATTTGAAGAGTTAATCTCATTAGAAGGTGGGCACGGGTAGCTAATCCGCTCTTCCTCCTTTTGTTCTTCGCTCTCCTCATCATCTTTTTCATCCAATGAGCTCACAGTTTCATCAATTTATTCTTCCATAAACTCCTGCAAAATATTAGTCTCTTCTTGGATAGGGAGACTTTCTTAATAAGCGCATTAATTTCGTAATTGTATTCATAATTCACATAACAATATTTCAGGATAGCTAAATTTTCAGGTGTATAAACAGCATCATCAAAATCTTCAAACTCTTTAAACATAGATTCAATTTCATAAGCACCTTTAAAAGCAACAAATTCTTCTATTTGTTCCACATCATAGTAATCATATATACCATTAGCATAAGAAGCTAAGGTTTCATTATCATTAAATTCACATGAAAAGGGACGGTGTGGAGCCTTCACCTTAGAGCAACAAGTATAATCATATCTCAAGCGTAGTTGCCTAGCATACCGATTCAATATATGAATTTGATCCCATAATAGTTTTCCTTTTTGTGTCAAGCGGTAATCCCTAAAGTATTCACGTTGATCCAACGTTACTCCCATTACATAATTGAATGGGGTTTTCTCAGGATTATTAAAGTAGTACATAATATCTTTCACATAACCAGCATCGAGGGTTTTAGGAGGTTCCCCATCTCCATGAGCAGAAAGTACACCTAATTTTTTTGGTATTTCCTGTTCCATATCCATAACTAAAGATAGAAAACAACTAAGAACAACAAATAAAAATTACTTAGTGATAAAGCAAACAAGCACACACGAGAATATTCACCCCACACTATTGCTCCCTGGCAACGGCGCCAGAAAAAGGTCTTGATAACCCACAAGTATAGGGGATCGCAATAGTTTTTGATAAGTAAGAGTGTCGAACCCAACGAGGAGCTAAAGGTATAACAAATATTCCCTCAAGTTCTATCGACCACCGATACAACTCTACGCACGCTTGACATTTGCTTTACCTAGAACAAGTATGAAACTAGAAGTACTTTGTAGGTGTTGTTGGATAGGTTTGCAAGATAATAAAGAGTACTAAATAAAAAGTAGGGGCTGTTTAGATAAAGAAACAATAAAGTAAATATAGCGAGTGTGGAAAAGTGGTGGGAGGAGTTGCGAAATTGCCCCTAAACAATTGACTACTTTACTAGACCGATAGCAAGTATTATGTGGGAGAGGCCACTGCTAGCATGTCATCCCTGACTTGGAATTCTATGCACTTATGATTGGAACTATTAGCAAGCATCCGCAACTACTAATGTTCATTAAGGTAAAACCCAACCATAGCATTAAGGTATATTGGTCTACCTTCAATCCCATATGCATCAATTTCTATGCTAGCTTGAAGCTTCTGTCACTCTTGCCCTCCAATACATAGTCCTATCAACATACAACTAACCCTAGGTGTGATCCACGCGCGCAATCATATGATGGGAACCAAAGGACGGCAGCATAACCACAAGAAAATTAAATCAATCATAGAAATTCATCAACCACTGATAGGACAACGAAAATCTACTCAGACATCATAGGATGGCAACACATCATTGGATAATAATATGAAGCATAAAGCACCATGTTCAAGTAGAGGGTACAGCGGGTTGCGGGAGAGTGGACCGCTGTAGATAGAGGGGGGAAGGTGATGGAGATGTTGGTGAAGATGGCGGAGGTGTTGGTGTAGATCGCGGTGATGATGATGGCCCCCGGTGGCACTCCGGTGCCACCGGAAGCGAGGGGGAGAGAGCGCCCCTCCTTCTTCTTCCTTGACCTCCTCCCTAGATGGGAGAAGGGTTTCCCCTCTGGTCCATGGCCTCCATGGCGTGGGAGGGGCGAGAGCCCCTCCGAGATTGGATCTGTCTTTCCGTCTCTCTCCGTTTCTGCGTTCTCCCCTGGCTCTGTTTCACCGTTCTGTGTATATATGGAGATCCGTAACTCCGATTGGCCTGAAACCTTCGCCGTGATTTTTTTTCCCGAAAATTAGCTTTCTTGCGGCAAAAGAAGAGCATCAACCACCTTACGGGTGGCTCACGAGGGTAGGGGGCGCGCCCCCTGCCCCGTGGCCACCTCGGGCACTGTCTCGCGTGGATTTTTCTTCTGGAATTTTCCAAATATTCCAAAAAGTATCTCCGTCCGTTTTTATCCCGTTTGGAGTCCGTTTGATATGGATATTCTGCGAAACCAAAAACATGCAACAGACAGGAACTGGCACTGGCACTGGATCAATATGTTAGTCCCAAAAATAGTATATAAAGTTGCCAAAAAGTATATGGAAGTTGTAGAATATTGGCATGGAACAATAAAAAATTATAGATACGACGGAGACGTATCACCCCGTACCATTTATTTTCTATTTCCCTTCTTTTTCCTTTTTCAGGGTCCTTAAACCCACGTCAACTTTTGATGGTACCAACGGCACTGTTTCTGGTCCCTTTACGAAAAACTGATCGTTGATCCTCTTGAAGGATCACACACCAAGGAGCAATGCGGCGCAGACGTGCGGCAGAGTATCTAAAGGATCTTTAAAGATCGCCTCTTCCTCTTTAGTACCTGTACACAGCTTTCCCTGGTATTCAGCATGTAAAATAGCCTCGATGCTTGTCACATCATTTGTAAAAATACGTTTTGATGTATCAATCAGACCATAATGGAAACAGTCTTTCGCCCAACGTACTCGGTACTGGCTTATTTCCTAATCTGTATTCCTTCTTTTTTTTCTCGTCTGATTGCCATGTACACCTTGGTGCAACCTAAATCGCCAGGGGCTTCATTCGGCCATGTACATGTCTTAAAAATAAAGTAAGTCTGAAACACTTTTACAGTGCAAATTCGGCATCACGAATATAGAATTATATGCATCGGCTCCGAATCATGTCTTTGGTCAATAATTGGGTTGCCCGGCTGCTGTGGTTATTGCCTTACGTTCCGCTTGTTCGGCTAAGGCAGTAAAGGGAGAACTACTACGATTGTGTTTCTGGCTCATCCGAATAAACACCTTAGTAGAGAAAGCCGAAAACTGATTGTCATGGTGCGGCGAGAGCTGGTCAGCTATTCGGCGACGAACTACAAATCTCTTGTGATTTTGCCCGCATTATGCGAAGGACCAGTCTATGCCTGGTCAGGCGTCTATAGCACCCAAGTTCGGAAATCGAGCAACACCAGGGGCTGCACCTATAACCTCGTTGCCAAACTCCTTCGGCTAAGTGAGAGCGATAAAGCCACATAGTCTGATTACCTGGTTCGCCGCACTGACACCTTCTTCAAGGACCACTCTGGTTGGGTCAAGTGTGTCTAGGTGTCATTCGAAACACCCCCGTACTACCTACGTGGGGGCTGAAGCCGACGACTGGCCAACTCTCAGATACCGTAAACGGCCACACAGGAGGAATGGATTTCAAAGTAAAACAAGCAACACATTATACATAAGCCTTGTTTTATAATACAAAGTACGGGCATTACAGGTACATTCATTCAAAAATAGTGTCCTTAGAACACTGGCCCTCTACAATGCGGGAACCCTCCAAGACTCCATCGAAATATCGCTCCGGCGTGCGATGCTCTTTGCCCTCGGGCGGTCCCTCGGTTGCCAGCTTGATGGCGTTCATCTTCGCCCACTGCACCATGACACGGGCGAAGGCCATCCGGGCACCTTTGATACAGGCCGACCGCTTTATGGCATCAAGCCGGGGGCAGGCGCTGACTTGCCGCTTCACGAGCCCGAAGTAACTGCCGGGTATGGGTTTGGTTGGCCAAAGTCGTACTATAACATCCTTCATGGCCAGTTCAGCCACCCTATGCAGCTCGGCCAGCTGCTTCAGCTGATCGCTGAAGGGCACCGGATCCTCTGGTGCAAGGTACTGCAACTAGAACAGCTTCTCCGTTGAACTCCGCTCTTCGGCTCGGAAGAACTCTGCATCATCAGCAATACTCCAGGGTAGATCCACAAACGCCCCTGGAGAACTCCAAGCGCGGGTTAGTAATATATACCTTGTTGTAGGGTGGAACCCTAAGTGGATATCTTTCACGAATTGGAGGGGGAATCCCCAAGAACAAGAAGAACACACGAGAGAGGAAACACTCAAATTGACTAGATCCAATCACACATAAGCTAGATCCAAGAACATGCAATAGTTCACAATGATTCAAGAATAACAAAGGAAAGATACAAGGTACTAGTTCATCCCAATCCTGTGAGGAGAGATGTCTTGATGATCCTATGATGGGGATCCTTCCCAAGATGGGGGCTTGATATCCACTAGGGATCTTCTCCTAGGAGGTCTTGATCTCCTAGAGGAGTGGGTATAAGGAGCAAAGCTCACATAATCATCTCATATACTTTGCTATCCCTAACATATGGTCTAGGTACGAAATATATAGGTAGGTGGATGGAGGGGACGAAGAGGAGGCCCAACAGCAGCTCACAACTGTCCATCCTGATGGGCCCATGCGCACGGGGTAAGTTGGGCCCATGCGCACGGGGGTCCCGTGGGAAATGACAAGCCCATGCGCACGGGGTGCTCCAGCGCTAGCTCTTTAGTAGTCCGTGCGCACGGGGTCGCCTGGGAGGTGCAGATTTGATCTTGTTGCACTCCTTCTTCCTCCTTGTGGCCTTGGGGTCCTTCTCCTTGGCCTCCGGGATGCTCCCCAACTGCTTGGTGGCGGTCGTCCTCGTACCTAGTGATGGACAATGATCCATGGTGAGGTAGCAACCAAGTCCTATGGATATTCATGTAAATCTTGAAGAGGAGCGGGTTCACCTTAAGTCCGGTAGGTCCACTTGGGGCTTGATGTGCTATAAAGGTGTACATGGAGATGACCATGGGATGCTCCGCATCATCCCCTCCCCCTTGGGAAAGATCCAACATCGGATCGTAAACCATATCGACATGTACATGGTAGGAATTGATGCCTTGTCGCTCGATGAGGTGCTCTAAGATGGTGCCGTGAAATGTGTATGCCTTCCCATGACGAATATAGCTCATGATGGTACCACCTTGCAAGACCTTCAAAACGAAAGAACATGACAAGCACTTGAAAAAACCCATGAGGTTAGCCTGGACGCAAAGCCTATCATTCGGGAAGGGAAATGCCCAACGAGTGAATTTATCATGTGTATCATAAGGAAGGGCAAGGTAGGGTGACATGTCATGGAGGCATATGATGCGAGTACAACCAACTATAATAAACTCACCCAAACAAACATGCTTCACAAGTAATATGTCATGTGTGTAAAAGGTGGGCATATATGATGCACAATACATATCACAAGCATGAAAACGAGATATGAGCAAAGCATCATCAATGTATTGGCGATAGGCCATATGTAGATAGCAATGGAACATCATGACTCTCCCAACACAATAGGCGTCAATAGCATGGGGCACAAAGAAATCATGGCAATAGCTACTAGGATCTCCACCAAGCATGCAGATACACATAGAAGTAGTATAATGGTGAATCATATGTAAGTGCAAGCAAGGGTCACAATTGCATGGCCAGGTCATGTAAAGAGGCATAACATGCAAAGTGAACAAGATACAATGGGCATAAAGTAACAAGTGATATATAGCCCAAAGCCGTGTGAGAGCCAAGTAAACGGAATGCGCGAAGTCGTTGCACGAAGAGAATGGTGGTAAGGATAGTCCACGAGATCCCAAATCATCTTTGCTCTCAAGAGCTCGTTTCGTCAACTCTTGGGATTGAGAGGTTGACGAGTATACATGACTACCTACACAAAACAAAGGCAAAGGAAAAATTGTGTGTGCGTGGTAGATGCACACATCATCCATCATGATGCGCACATGCTTGTGTTGGTTAGCACAAAATAGGCAATGCTCAAATAAATGGGATGCATGATATAGAAACATGTCATCCATCATGAGAGGTTTGTTGTTATGTATAGCATAATGGAGACTCAAAGGATGTAATGCATCATGAGAAATATGTAGATCATTGTTATTCATGAAATGCATAGTAGATGAATTGCTCAAATCATGTAAAGGAAGCATGGCAATATCATCACAAGAGAAGCAAAAACCAATGACCATCATCTCGTCATCTATGCCATAAGTGCAAATGGGATTTATTTTAATGGGGCAAGCATAGTTACTATGTTGAGATTGTAAAGATGCAATATGGGATATCTCACTCATAGCATATGACAAGTTCAATGGATTATCAAACATGATGTGACCAAAAGAATTTTCACATGATATCCTATGGAGTATGGCATCACAACTAGGCAATTCAACATGCTCATCATCATATTCATCATAAATAGGTGGCACATCTAAGAATGTAGAAGACATAGTATGTGTTGAGTCCATAAGGTGATCATCATCATGCAAGCAATCGATGTGAAGATAGTCCACTAGTGGGACAAGAGAAGCACCATCACCTATGTTACCTTTGGAGCTCCACTCTTGTGGTGTAGGTAAGGTGTCGAAGACCAAGTCGTGGTCATCTTCATCGTGATGGAACCATGTGGGGGGGTGCATAGTATTCCACCATGGCCATCATCTTGTCCATAAGAAGGACAAAGTCGTCGAGGATCGGCGCATCATCATAAATGGGACCTAGCACCAAATGAGAAGACACAATAGAGGTAGAGGTCAAGTCGTTAGAGTTGAAAGTGGCCTCACATGACCTATCAACTATCTCTCTCTCTATGTGGTGGTTCACTTACTCCCTCAATGTAGGTGCACTCAAACTCACATGTGGTGGAGTCACTCATCTCACTCAAGTGGTGGGGGTTGTGGCTCTCCTCACATGGGAGTTGTGGCAACTCGTCATATATGGGGCTAGTGGTAAAGTCACTCTCACTCTCAATATGGTGGCACAAGTCACTCAAGTCATCATATGTCGTCGTGGTTGAAGGGAAAATCCCACGCTAAACCATCTCCCTTGAGGGGCTTTCGAAGATGGAAGTGTCGCTCTCGCTCGTAGGTGATCGCCTTGGACTTGATGATGTCAAAGTAGGCATACTTGTTGGAAGTAGTCGACGATGACATACGTCCAAAGGCGAAGATGCCTTGATAGCACTTGGCGAAGATGCTGAAGTGGTGGTAGTAGTCATAGCTCCGTCTTGGTGGTGCTCGTCTCTCGGTTTTCTCTTGTACTCATGAAGGTTTTCTTGATGGTGCCGCATGGTACTTGCATCTTGTTGCTGCTCCGAAGACTTGCGACTCGAGTGTCTCCGTCTTGAAGATGACAAAGAGGAAGAAGACTTGTAGTTGGCCCACACGTGTCGGATGTCATCCAATTGTGCGTCCAACTTGGTGTCGATGTAGTCCCTTGTCAGTGCTTCACGTTGGTGAATGTCGACGATGAGTCGCTCAATGCCTCACATTGCTCGTTGTAGTCCGAAGATGGGCATTTTGGTGATGTAGTTGTTCGCGCTGTCGTTGTCGTTGGAAGACCGAATATGAAATGCCTTGCCTATCCATCACAAGACTCGAGCAAATGTGAGTGGAAGAAAGGAAAGAACTAGACCAATGTACCTTATCCAATGTTGAAGTTGGATCAATGATCACTCAATAATGTAACAAGGAAATAACACAATTGGTACCGGATCTTGTCAATTCTCACACCTACACCCAGTAAGGCTTATGGTGGAGCTCGGTGAGGATAGTGGCACAAAAAATTTATGCAAATTGTTAGCAAGAGTCATAATGTTGGAAAAGATTCACAAATTTGCAAGTGAAACAAGTAGACCAATAGAAATATGTGGCACACGGAAACACACACACGGATAGATAAATGGGGTCATGCAACCAAGGAATGAGCACAAAATGTGGAATCCACGGGAAACGCTCGTGTTGCACAACTCAAGAGAGACGCTAGCAGGATTGCTCAAAAGGAGGATACGACACTTGTGCACAACCTATAAGATGCAAAATGTATGAGCTTTCTATCCCAAGTATGCTATGCGTATGATGTTCCGGTGTTTCGCATACGATGATCCAAGATGATTAATATGGTAGTATGGTATGCAATGTGGCGATGCTATGGCTCTTGCTTACAAGCTTATTTGCTCTCTTTTTGCTTAAAAGCTCATTCTGTTTTTTTATATGGCCACTATGCGAAATGCACAAACCAAGATAGCGATTTTCTATATCCGCGAACAATCTTGTGACATAAGAGATGATATGATACCAAGATGATACCAATATGATATGGTATGTATGCAATGGAAGGTACGGATCACTAATGTGCACAAGTAACTTTGCTGGCAATACTCAAATGGCTAATCTCGATAGGCAAGTGACGCAAAATGGGCTAAGGGGTTAACACTGTAAAGGCAAGAAAGTATAATGATGGGATACCACGATACCAAGATGATATAGAGGTTACCGTTCTTGCTTATGGTTAGGGTGTCGAAATGGTGAAGTGGTCGATGTCGATGACGACCTCGTGGTGATGATGAGTGGCAGTGGTCTTGATGTAGATACCAAGATGATGTAGACCCGTCCCTAAGTAGCTGAAACACCTTAGGAAACGGTAAAAACTACAAACTCAAAATCTCATACGAAAAAGGTCAAATGATGGAAGCGGAGATGGCAATGCGGTAGTGGTGGTGGTGGTTGATGAAGAAGCAACCATCCCTAAGTATCCAAAATACCTTAGGAGACTCAAGTCACTACTCAAACAACCACAAATGCTATAAAGATCAAAAACGGGTTAGGTTGCGGAAAGCGATGGTGCTTTTGCGGATGATATGGTGGAGGGCCTAGGCAAATATGCCCAATTGTCCAAACATATTATGGAGTCAAATTATGTTGGAACATATCTAGATGGACGGGGGTGTCAATAGCTACTCAACGAGCTAAAGAACGCGAAAATCGGACTCCAGATGTGGAAGTTATGGCCGAAACGGTGAAGTGCACGCGGCTGCTGTAGGGGGGGGCCATGCGCACGGGGGTAGGAGCCCGTGGGAACGGGTTCACGTGCGCATGGTATAGTTCCATGTGCACAGGGTGTCCAGAGACTTTTCGGGGCCCATGTACACGGGGTCTGGGGTTTAGCTGGGGGGTATGGGGGTATGGGAGGGTGGGGTGGGCGGAAACCAAGTGGCCGAAGCGCAATGGAAGGTCTGTGCACACGGGGTCTGCCTGTCTCGTGTGCACGGGGTCCCAATGGCCTGTGTGCACGGGTTGCTTTGTGAGCGGACAAACTGCTCCGTATCCGTGGGTAATCTCAAATCTGAGGTCAAAATCGAAGGATGGAAGGTAGGGGAAGGTGGATGAAAGCTAGATCCACTTGAAACCAAGCAAATCCATGGATCAAATCCAACAAAACCTCATCAAACCAACAAATCACAAAAAAAATTGGGGCTATTTTTGGTGGCGAATTTTTGAAATTGGGACAAAAACAACAAAACTAGGCTAGAAAAAAAGTGGGGCTCCAATTTCGTGATCAACGTGGCTCTGTTACCAAGATGTTGTAGCGTGGAACCCTAAGTTGAGATCTTTCATGAATTGGAGGGGGAATCCCCAAGAACAAGAAGAATACAAGAGAGAGAAAACACTCAAATTAACTAGATCCAATCACACATATGCTAGATCCAAGAACATGCAAGAGTTCACAATGATTCAAGAACAACAAAGGAAAGATACAAGGTACTAGTTCATCCCAATCCTGTGAGGAGAGAGGTCTTGATGATCCTATGATGGGGATCCTTCCCTAGATGGGGGCTTGATATCCACTAGGGATCTTCTCCTAGGAGGTCTTGATCTCCTAGAGGAGTGGTTACAAGGAGCAAAGCTCACATAATCATCTCATATACTTTGTTATCCCTAACATATGGTCTAGGTAAGGAATATATTGGTAGGTGGATGGAGGGGACGAAGAGGAGGCCCAACAACAGCTCACAACCGTCCATCCTGATGGGCCCGTGCGCACGGGAGTCCCGTGGGCACGGTACAAGCCCGTGCGCACGGGGTGCTCCAGCGCCAGCTCTCTGAGTAGTCCATGCGCACGGGGTATTCGAGGCCCGTGGGCACGGGGTCGACTGGGAGGTGCAGAGTTGATCTGGTTGCACTCCTTCTTCCTCCTTGTGGCCTTGGGGTCCTTCTCCTTGGCCTCTGGGATGCTCCCCAACTGCTTGGTGGCAATCGTCCTCATACCTAGTGATGCACAATGATCCATGGTGAGATAGCAACCAAGTCCTATGGATATTCATGTAAATCTTGAAGAGGAGCGGGTTCACCTTAAGTCCGGTAGATCCACTTGGGGCTTGATGTGCTATGAAGGTGTACATGGAGATGACCATGGGATGCTCCACATCGTACCTCCTCCTTACAAATTTGCTTTGCATGTTAAAGGCCTTACTCGTCGCGATCTGCTTTGCTTCTTGGATATCCCGACAGGCGCCTTGGGCTTCAACCCATGCTGCCTTCATGCTTTGGAGGGCCTCAGCAAGTTCAGAATCTCGATCCGAAAGTTTGCGCTCTACGGCTCACATTTGCTTATGGCATCCTTGAGCTCTTGCTGGACTTCCTCCACTCGTGACTCATGCTTTCGGCGGGCGGCTCGTTCCTCCTCCAACTCCTTCTTGGCATCGGCCAGCGCGTTCCCGAGGGTTTCGACCTCAGACGCGTCAGCTGTGAGCATGATTATAAAACTCAGCAAGATAACACAACAACAAGTAAATATCATGTCATATGCGAATAGTTATCGCATACCTTGCTTCTCCTCCAACCATTTGTTGGTGCGGATAAGCTCTTCATCGGCCCGCTTCAGCCACCGCTTTAGTTCGGACACTTCATCGGCATGGGCGGTTGCCGCTAACTTCAAAGCCTATTTTGTTCAAATACACATGTATGTTAATCTCCTGCGAAGACTATTTGATCCTCTATTTGGCCTTTCTTAAACGAACGCCGAACAGAGTCTCATGGGCTACTGACTACACACCGGCATTCTTTTTATAGTTAAATCACGTACCTCAAAGACTGTCAGAAGCCTAGTATAGGCCTCATTCAATCCGCTTTTAGCGGACCGAACCTTTTCAACCACCGTACCCATAAGGTGACGATGTTCCTCAACAATGGAGACGCTCTGAAGCGTTTCCATCAGAGTGTCCGGCACCTCTAGATTGACAGAGGTCGCCGGTGGAGTCGACGCACCCCCTTCTTTCGAAGGACGCTGCTCGCCTAATTCCGGAGCCGTATCGGCCTCCGGAATGATATTCGGTTGGGGGCCGAATTGGGCATGGCCCCCGTCGCTGGCCTCCATGGGGGGCGGTTCCCCCATGTTTTCGGCAGCAGAGGTATTACCCTCCGGTGCCACCTTGACGGCCTCTCGTACCTCTCCATGGCCTGGTAAGGTCCCTCGAGACAACACCTCGGTGTTGTCCATAGCAGTAGGTGGGGACGCCGGCGAAGGCGACTCGCTCTCCATCCTGTGTGAGCCCAGCGAATTCCCAGAAGACGATGATGGCCGGGGGAGATCACGGTCCAGACTACAATACATGATTCTATGTGTCAGGATCACAAGGCATAAAGCCGGATACATACATTATCCTTAAATACTTACGATTCGGCCGAAGGCTTCAGCCTGGGGTTCCATTCGAGGACGGCTTCGGCGTCCGATTCTGAATCGTCTGAAGGGGAGAGTTTCCCCTTCTTGGATGCTTCCACCTCTAGATCTGCGGAAGCTCCCCTTTTCTTCTTTATCCCCTTAGGGGGATAATTGTGCTCCTCCTCTTCCTCCTCGTCTTCATCATGGGAGGAGAGAGCTTTGGTATCTTCGGATGATATGTCCGTAGCACCTTTGCGGCGAAGGCCACTTCGGACCTCCTTGCCCTTCTTCTTGGACTTCTTTTCCGGTGCCTGGTACGGCACCGGAACCAGCATCTTCGTCAGAAGAGGAATAGCTGGGTCTTCGGGCAGGGGAGCCAGACACTTGATCTACTCTGCCTTCTTCGTCCAGCCCTGGGGGACAAGTGGAAGGTTTAAACTTACTCCTTGGATCTGCAAATCAAGGACATGATTAGAAAGCTGAAGAACTCACTGGAGTGGCTGGATGAGCGCACTCGTGGCCGAGGTCTTCGGTCGTTGGCGGCCATGTCTTTCGGGTCTTAAAAAGCAGCTTCCATATATCTTCGTGCTTCGTGCCGAAGAACCGCTGCAAGGTCCGGGGACTTGCCGGATCAAACTCCCACATATGGAGAGTCCGGCGTTGGCAAGGGAGAATCCGGCGAAACAACATCACCTGGATCACGCTGGCAAGGCTGGTGTTCCTGTCCATCATGCTCTTAAGGCACTTTTGAAGCATCATCACCTTGTCGGATGACGCCCAATCTAGGCCCTTCTTGAGCCATGATGTGAGCCGCTTCGGTGGACCGGTTTTGAACTCAGGAGTGGCGGCCCATGAGGCGTCGCGAGGTTCCGTAACATAGAATCACTCCTGTTGCCAACCCTTCATGGTCTCCACAAATGTCCCTTGGGCCAGGTGACGTTAGGGAGCTTTCTCACCATAGCGCCGCCGCACTCCGCATGTTGGCCCTCGACCACCTTCGGCTTCACATTGAAGACCTTGAGCCATAGGCTGAAGTGGAGGGGGATGCTGAAGAATGCCTCGCAGACGACGATGAACACCGAGATGTTGAGGAATGAATTTGGGGCTAGGTCATGGAAATCTAGCCCGTAATAGTACATGAGTCCGCGGACGAAAGGGTGAAGAGGAAACCCTAGCCCACGAAGGAAGTGAGGGATGAATACTACCCTCTCATTGGGCTCTGGGGTGGGAATGATCTGCTTTTCGGAAGGGAGCCGATGGGCGATTTCTTTGGATAAATACCCGGCCTCCCAGAGTTCTTTGATGTGCTTCTCCGTGATGGAGGAGGCCATCCACTTGCCCTGTGCTCCGAATCCGGACATGGTTGGAGCATTTGCTGGGGACTGAAAGGGTTGAAGCTTGGGCGCTGGAGCTTGAGAGCAGATGGGCTGAGGAGGAAGAAGGCATGGGGTAAATAGGTGGATCATTGTCTCCTTATAATGGCAGTGAATATCAAGCGCCCCCCCCCCCCCCCCCCCCCCCCCCCCCCCCCCCCCCCCCCCCCCCCCCCCCCCACGAGCCTTAAAACTCGCCTACTCCCTCGGAGTCGTGCGAGTGGCACGGTTAGATTACCCAAATCCATATTGATGAGGATCCCGCAATATGGGGACATGATCTCTGCTTTGACAAGACGTGTCAATGAATACCGCATCTCGAAACACAAAACGAGAGGCTGAAAACAGTTTGAAATAATAATAAGGCCGGAACACAATACCTCACCGAAAAAGTTGTCAGGAGACATAACCTTTTTTGTTTAAAGTGTTTTGCCCTCGTGGCCCAGGGTTGTAACTATTGTACAGAGCCGGATATAGTTCTTTTGATCAACTACTTTGGAGTATTCGGAGGACGAACCCGCCTTGCAACGCCGAAGACAATCTGCGCGCCGGACACATCGTCATTGAAGCCTGGTTCAGGGGCTACTGAAGGAGTCCTGGATTAGGGGGTCCCCGAGCGTCCGGGCTATGTAGTGTGGGCCGGACTGGTGGGCCGTGAAGATACAATATAGAAGGCTTCCCCCCGTGTCCAGATGGGACTCTCCTTGGCGTGGAATGCAAGCTTGGTGGTCGGATATGAAGATTCCTTTCTCTGTAAACCGACTCTGTACAAACCCTAGCCCCCTCCGGTATCCATATAAACCAGAGGGTTTAGTCCGTAGAGGTAGTCATAATCATACAGGCTAGACATCTAGAGTTTAGCCATTACGATCTCGTGGTAGATCAACTCTTGTAACCCCTATACTCATCAAAGTCAATCAAGCAGGACATAGGGTTTTACCTCCATCAAGAGGGCCCGAACCTGGGTAAACATCGTGTCCCCTGCCTCCTATTACCTCCGATCCTTAGACGCACAGTTTGGGACCCCCTACCCGAGCTCTGCCGATTTTGACACCGACAGCTACCACATGGTCACATATCTAATCCTATCACATGCTCACATATCTAGAGAGAACGAGTAGAGAGGAGGGAGTGATCGACCTCACAGCCATCGGCGCAGCTAGAAGGAGGCAAGGAACTGTTGGGAAACGTAGCATGCAATTTGAAAAATTTCCTATGCTCACGCAAGATCTATCTAAGAGATGCATAGCAACGAGAGGAGAGGAGTGTGTCTACGTACCCTCGTAGACCGAAAGCGGAAGCGTTTGACAACGTAGTTGATGTAGTCAAACTTCTTCTATCTTCGACCGATCAAGCACCAAACGTACGTCACCTCCAAGTTCTGCACACGTTTAGTGCGATGACGTACCTCACCTTCTTGATCCAGCAAGGTGTCAAGGAAGTAGATGAGTTTCGTCAACACGACAGCATGGTGACGGTGATGGTGAAGTGATTCTTACAGGGCTTTGCCTAAGCGCCGCAAAACTATGCACTACAAAAAAATACACTTCCGTGATGATACGTGTTTGTCACGGTAGGTCACATTTTCTGTCATGCATGTACATCCATGACGATTTTATGACAAAATCAAGATAGTCATACCTGTGTTGTCGTAGAAGTGTTCCATGACATTACCAAAATTATTAACACAGAAGTGTCCACTTCCATGACTATAAACCGCACGTCATAGAAGTGCTTTCGTCAAGGGTAACCGACAGGTGGCATCAACCGTAACGGGTCGCCATTAAGCTATTGGGTTCTGGTTTGGATCCGATAACCCGTTAATAGCCCGGACCAATGGGGATTTTCCACGTGTAAAATTGTCATTCGCCGGCAGATCCACGTGTCGGCCCAGCGTTCAGACAGTTGTCATCTAGCGAATGGACGGAATGCGCCTATGATACATCAACACGTGTCTAGGCCCAATAGTGGCCCATTCAGGTTAAAAGGTCGGGCCTGTCAAAATAAG
This sequence comes from Triticum urartu, assembly GCF_003073215.2. NCBI lineage: Eukaryota > Viridiplantae > Streptophyta > Magnoliopsida > Poales > Poaceae > Triticum > Triticum urartu. The sequence continues at coordinate 110,907,249 of NC_053025.1, forward strand.
CGGGCCGGCACATTAGCGGCCTACTTGAGTCAGACCCATTCACAAGCACGGCCCATACAAGTTACACAGAATCGGCCCATCAATGGCCAATTCTAGATTTGACAATTTCCAGCCCATCATCAGTTTCAGCATGTTAACGGCCCACTACGTCTTTGGGCCCAATTACGGATCGAGCTTCTTTCGGCCTATTAGCAGCCCATCATCAGCTCCAGCCCGTTAACGGCCAGGAACGTCTTTTGGCCTTTTCTCGGCCCATTCTGTAGTTGGGCCAATTCTAGCGCATTGTGACTTTAGGCCTGTCCTAGGCCCATTCGGTAAATGGGCCAATTCCTAGTACATTTTGTCTTTCAGCCTGTTAACGGCCCGCACAACGATTGGGCCTTTGACTTTGGGTCCATTAGGGGCCCATGTTTCGCGGGGCAAAATTTCAGCCTGATGCAACTTTCGGCCTGTTAAAAGCCTACTTTGCAAATTGGGCCTCCTTTGGCCCATAACACTTTCGGCCTATTACTGGCCCGTAAAGTAGAAGGGTCAAGACAAAATTGACATATACTTCAGTCTGCTAGAGGCCCACGGGCCATTTCCATTTATACGGCCTATCGAGCTTTTGGCCTGTTAACGGCCTCCTAAGAGCCGTTGTTACGGTGGGCCACATCATTTGGGATCCACTAAATATTATTTTGACCAGCCCAGTTGAGGCCCGCTTTGACTACACATGTTTGTTCGTTTGTATGGCATCCAGGAAATGTTTGGGTGTTTTGGCCCCCGTTTCAACGATATAGCATATTTAAGAATTATCCTACTCTATACTATCGCATATAAAAACATACACTGTACAATAAAAAGACTAAGGCATAGAAACGTAGAATAATCCTACACTATACACTAAAGAAATTACAGCCAAATATACCCACTGGCATTATAGTTCGACACCAGTGATAATGAAGCGTACACAAACAACAAATTACATACACTGGACAAATAAAGCTCATACATCATCAACAGAACTTACCATTCGAACTATAATCTCTTCAGAAAATAGGATTGGTTGGATTCAGATAGCACAAATTTCAGTATGCAAAATCTCTAATTCCTTCATGGTTACCTTAGTGTCTCATTTCATTTTTTTGACTCTTGCATCTAATACAGGCAAGTCCAGTCTCAACTTGTTGATTGTACGTTGAGAATCATGTACATGTTGTCTTACCACCTCTAGTTGATGCTCGAGAACATTAGCACATTCCAATTCCAATCCATAATCATTTGGTAACGGCCATGCCGCACTGCTCGCAGATCTTTGTGTTGATGTCACTTCATCCTGAAATGTTTCTGTAAGTACACATGACTAGGGCAAAAATATAGTTACAACAGTGAAGCGAGCAAGACAGACTATTTTGTACATGGCAAAATAGGACTAACAATAATGTTACACGTCATGAAGCATAAGCAGGTGATATTGTAAAAATTATAAAAATGGTAGTCTGTGCAGCCCGCATATAGAAATCTCTCTTAGCTCACTAGAGGAGCATGATGTTGGGGCCAAATCCAAAACACAGACATGTTACAAATTTAGACAGCACGCTGCGTATAAGTAAGCAAGCAGTTGGCCATTCTGTAGCTCATATAAAGTCTTAGGGAGCATAATGAATAGCAGAGGGATTCATACAAACCTACTATAGCAAGCAAAACTATGCAATCATTAGCCTAGTATAAACTAGATTGTGAGCCTCATGCAGTAATAGTTGGTTAATAGAGTTCAAAGCTTCAGGCACACTTCGCAAGAGTAATTAAATGGTAATGCCCTTAATTAGGTCAACTAATAGTTATACAAGTACCCAACATCAGGCATCATTGTTTGGGCATCTCATTAACTGAGGACAAATAAAGCAATTGAAAAGAGCAATTTAACTATGCCTGAAACAAACAAGCAATTGAACTATTGAGTTGGATATAGTGACTTACCTTAACTGGTTGAACAGGCTCAGCGCTGCTCCTCCTTCTCTTGCAAGGCTCCTTCCTAACATCTTGTACTTGGAAATCCTCAATCTTATCTTCATTGCACCCCCTCTGCAAGGTGACACAAACTAGTTACTCGTCTCCTTGGAAGATAAATATGCATACTTTCTAGTGTGTGAACAACACAAAAGGATGAGATTATAACAAAACAACACCACATAATGAAACATGCCACATCTCTTGCACACAATGAAATGAGCATTTACTATGTGTGCACTATGTAAAAACTAGGCATGCCTTCGAACTGGATCTCCAGGTACTCTTGGAGAGCCTACTTTAGTGTACAACCAAACCTTTATGTCACTATGAGTTAGACAAGCCCCCACTACAGCAACCCTTAGTGTTTAAATCATTGACAAGATCTATTAGAGTGTTAGGTCAAGAACAACAAGTAATCAAAGCAAACAATCCTAGTATGGTTGGCTGATACAAACAAGCAACTAAACAGATGTGTGAGCAAATCTTACATATCAAGAAAAGAAGCAAAGAAGGAGGCTTAAAGACCATCACTTGACTGACCAGATTTAAGGGGCATTTAAACATCATGTGCAGCGTATGAACTAACAAAAACATTGCATATTCCAGATTCTACAATGGAATGCACATGTATTAGGTTATGCCATCTATGATGATGCCGAAATGTACACTATAGCAGGCAGGAGTGATTCATCATTGCACGCACAATTGAATTGCAGGTTAAGGGCCAGTTCTATTCTGCCTTTTCACAGCTTATTGTCAAAATAAGCCATAAAAGATGTAAAGAAATCATTTTTGAGTTATGGGCTTGGGCTTAACTGATTTCGCTTTGGAGGGGGGTGTTTCGGGTAGAAGCTCACTAAAAATTGAAGGGAAGGGGAATAGTGAAATGACTCTGTTGTCTGCCTATATTACACTCAAAATGCCACTGCTCACGCCTGTGTCACACCTGACCCTCAAGTAAAAACAAACACACAAGCGTTCATTGCCATGCCCGCTTGCATCTCCTCTCCCCTTTCCCTCTACCTCGATCCACTGCCTGCAGCGCTAGGGTTCCTCCAGCGAGCCGTCGCTACTGGTCCCATCTAGCCTAGTCCTCGACGATGCTCTGTCCAGCTAGGCTACATGGTCGGCGGGTGATACGTCTCCAACATATCTATAATTTATGAAGTATTCATGCTGTTTTATTATCATTCTTGGATATTTTACAATCATTTTATAACAACTTTATATCATTTTTTGGGACTAATTAACCTATTGACCCAGTGCCTAGTGCCGGTTGTTGTTTTTTTGCTTGTTTTTTACATCGCAGGAAATCAATATCAAACAGAGTCCAAACACCGCGAAACTTTTTATGGTTTTTTTATGGACTAGAAGACTCCCGATGGACCAGAGCAACACCTGGGGGTGCCCCGAGGGGGGCACAACCCACTAGGGTGCGTCTAGGGGCCCGGGCGCGCCCAGGTGGGTTGTGCCCACCTCGGTGGCCTCCCACACCCCCTCTTTGCCTATAAAATTCCAAATATTCCAAAACCCTTGGACAACCCTAGATTAGAAGTTCCGTTGCCGCAAGGCTCTGTAGCCACCGAACACCAATCTAGACCCCATTCTGGCACTCCGTCGGAGGGGGGAATCATCACCGGTGGCCATCTTCATCATCCCGGCAGCCACCACGATAAGGAGGGAGTAGTCCACCCTCGGGGATGAGGGTTTGTACCAGTAGCTATGTGTTTAATCTCTCTCTCTCTCTTTCTCTCGTGTTCTTGAGATGTCGCGATCTTGATGTATCGCAGGCTTTGTTGATATAGTTTTATGGTGTTTTCCCCTCTCTATCTTGTTGTGATGAATTGAGTTTCCCTTTGAGATTTCGTTTTATCGGATTTAATAATTTTATGGATTTGAGAGCACTTGATATATGTCTTGCATATGAATACTCATGGTGACAATGGGGTATCATATTGATTCACTTGATATGTGTTTTGGCACTCAACTCGCGGATTCCCGCGATGACATTGGGGTAATCTATGCATAGGGGTTGATGCATGTTCTCGTCTTTTGTTTCTCCGGTAGAAATATTGGAGCACTCTTTGAAGTTCTTTGTGTTGGATTGAGTATTATGAATCTGAAATTATTTGGTGTTATTTTAGTACGAACTCTTGGATAGATCAATCGGAAAGAATAGCTTTGAGGTGGTTTCATACCCTACAAACGATTTCTTTTTATGTTCTCCTCTAGACAGGAACTTTGGAGTGTTTCTTCATCGAACTTTGAGGGGTGGTTATATGATCCAATTATATTAACGTTGTTGAGAGATTGCACTAGCGAACGTATGGACCCTAGGCCTCATTTTCAAGCATTGCAATACCGCTTTTGTGCCCGTTTACTATTTTCTACCTTGTTGTTTTTATTTATTCAGATTATAAAAATATATTTCTACCATCAATATTACACTTTTATCACCATCTCTTTGCCAAACTAGTGCACCTATACAATTTACCATTGTATTTGGTGTGTTAGGGACGCAAGAGACTTTTTATTATTTGGTTGCGGGGTTGTTTGAGAGAGACCATCTTCATCCTACGCCTCCCATGAATTGATAAACCTTAGGTCATCCACTTGAGGGAAAATTGCTACTTGATACGTCTCCAACGTATCTATAGATTTTTATTGTTCCATACTGTTATATTATCAATCTTGGATGTTTTATAATCATTTTATAGTGATTTTATATCATTTTTTGGTACTAACCTATTGACATAGTGCCAAGTGCCAGTTGATGTTTTTTGCATGTTTTTTACATCACAAAAAATCAATACCAAACGGAGTCCAAATGCAACGAAACCTTACGGAGATTTTTTATGGACCATAAGACACCTAATGGGCCAAGGCTGCGCCTGGGGGTGCTCCGAGGAGAGCACAGCCCACCGGGGCGTGCCAGGAGGCCTGGGCGCGCCCTAGTAGGTTGTGCCCACCTCGGGTGCCCCCCGGACCGCCTCTTTGCTCTATAAATACCCCAATATTCCAGAAACCCCAGGATAGTCGATGAAAATTAATTCCAGCCGCCGCAGAGTCTAGAACCAGCAGATCCAATCTAGACACCATCACGGATGGGGTTCACCACCTCCATTGGTGCCTCTCCGATGATGCGTGAGTAGTTCTTTGTAGACCTTCGGGTCCGTAGTTAGTAGCTAGATGGCTTCCTCTCTCTTGTTTGATTTTTAATACAATGGTCTCTTGGAGATCCATATGATGTAACTCTTTTTTGCGGTGTGTTTGTTGGGATCGGATGAACTTTGAGTTTATGATCAGATCTATCTTTTTATATCCATGAAAGTATTTGAGTTTCTTTGATATCTTTTATGCATGATTGCTTATAGCCTTGTATTCTTCGCCGATATTTGGGTTTTGTTTGGCCAACTTGATCTATTTATCTTGCAATGGGAAGAGGTGCTTTGTAGTGGGTTCGATCTTACGGTGCTTGATCCGAGTGACAGAAGGGGAACCGACACATATGTATCGTTGCTACTAAGGATAAAACGATTGGGTCTATCTATACATAGATAGATCTTGTCTACATCATGTCATCATTCTTATTGCATTACTCCGTTTCTCCATGAACTTAATACACTAGATTCATGTTGGATAGCTTGTCGATGTGTGGAGTAATAGTAGTAGAAGCAGGCATGAGTCGGTCTACTAATCTTGGACGTGATGCCTATATAATGATCATTGCCTGGATATCGTCATGATTATTTGAAGTTCTATCAATTTCCCAACAGTAATTTGTTTACCCACCGATTGCTATTTTTCTCGAGAGAAGCCACTAGTGAAACCTACGGGCCCCGTGTCTCTTTCTCATATTATTTGCCTTTGCGATCTACTTCTATTTGCCTTTTATTTTCAAATCTACTAAACCAAAAACACAAAATACCTTGCTGCAATTTATTCTTATTTATTTTATTTGGCATTCGATCTATCAATATTTACAACTTTCTCCCATCAACGCACCAATTTCTGGCACTGTTACCCGAAAGGGATTGAGAACCCCTTTAACACGTCAGGTTGCGAGTATTTCTTATTTGTGTGCAGAGGCTGTTTACATTGTGTTTCTTGGTTCTCCTACTGGGCGATAACCTTGGTTTCATATCTGAGGGAAATACCTACCGCCGTTGTGCTGTATCATCCCTTCCTCTTTGGGAAAATACCGATGTAGCTTCAAGCGACATCAAAAGGAATTTCTGGCGCCGTTGCCGGGGAGGATCTTCAACATATACCAGGTTCCTAATCACAAATCTCATCTCCTCACAATTTACATTATTTGCCATTTTCCTCTTGTTTTCCTCTCCCCCACTTCACAAAACTTTGTCGTTTTATTTCCCCCTCTTTTCCATTCGTTGTTTTCTTGCCGGATCTATTTTTGCATGCGTTCTTGATTGCGTTTTCATGATGCCTCAAAGAAAATATTATGATGTTCCTTACCCCAATATTTTGCTTGAAATTGAGAAAAGTACTAAGGAATATATGACTACACAATTTGAGCATAATAAGTATTTTACCGAAGAACTTAAGGAACACCCCATTGTGCTAGATGCTATTACAAAACAACTTGATGATATTAGTAGAGAAGTTTGCAATCTCCAATCTAAGTATGCTTTTGCTGAAAGTTTGCTAGGAAAAATCCGATGCACAAGCAACCTTAGTAAATCAAATGGCCGCTAAACAAACCTCGCTAGAAGGTAAAAGTGATGAAGATCTTAAAATGATGGGTGTTTCTTCTATTGATTCCTTATTTAGTAAAGTTAAGATTGATGAAAAAAGGACTGGAGAAGAGTCAACTTTAGTTAGAAGGTGTCCCGATATTTTGGAGGGTGAAAATCTTGTTGAGAAAATTGATAAAAGTGGGTTTGAAGAGGTCAAAACTTTAAATAGTGATGTGCCCATTCTTTTGGATTACAAAGACTTTAATTATGATAGTTGCTCTTTGATTTATTGTATTTATTTGTTTCAATCCATGATAAATTCACCCCATGCTTATGAACAAAATAAAGCTTTTACTAAACATATTGTTGATGCTATGATGAAAGCTTTAGAAGAAAAGTTGGAATTATAAGTTTCAATTCCTAGAAAATTGCATGATGAATGGGAACCTACTATCAAAGTCATGATTAAAAACTATGAGTGCTTTGCTTTGTGTGACTTGGGAGCTACTGTTTCTACAATTCCGAAATCTTTATGTGATGTGCTTGGTCTTACCGATATTGAATCATGTTCTTTAAATTTGCACTTGGAGGATTCTACTATTAAAAAGCATATGGGAAGAATTAATGATGTTCTTATTTTTGCAAATAGGAATTATGTGCCCATAGATTTCATTGTTCTTGATATTGATTACAATCCGTCTTGTCCAATTATTCTTGGTAGACCGTTTTTACACACTATCGGTGCCGTGATTGATATGAAAGAAGGAAATATTAAGTTCCAATTTCCTTTGAGGAAGGTATGGAACACTTCCCTTGAACAAGAATTAGGCCACCATATGAATCAATCATTAGGGCATCTTATGGATCTCGAACCGGAGATGACAAAATGTAGATCCTTGCTTTATGCCTAGCTAAGAGCATAAAACTATAGCGCTTGTTGGGAGGCAACCCAATGAATAAAATTAATTTTTTCTTTTTGCTTCCTGTTTTTGAGTTTTAGAACAATTATGCTACTGTTATGATTGTTTTTTATGTTTTAATTAGTGTTTGTGCCAAGTAAAGCCTTTAGGATCTTCTTGGGTGATAGTTGTTTGATCTTGCTGAAAAAACAGAAACTTTTGCGCTCGCGAAAATAATTTTCATTTTTAACCAGAGAGAGATAAAATACCCATTACTTTTGCAGTAGATTAATATACAAATTTCCCAGGTCGTCCTAATTTTTCAGAGTTTTAGGAGTTACAGAAGTATTCGAATTACCCAGATTGGTACACACTGTTCTGTTTTTGACAGATTCGGTTTTATTTGCGTTGTGTGCTTGTTTTGGTGGCTCCATGGTTTCTTTGATGAGTTTTTGCCATAGAAAAGTTGGAATACAGTAGATATAATGCAAGAATAAAATATTAATTGGTTTGATACAACACTTATAGTAGTGATTTGTTTTCTTATACTAACGGATCTCACGAAGGCTTTTGTTGAGTTCTGTGTGATTGAAGTTTTCAAGTTTTGAGTTATCTTACGATGGATGAAGGAATAAAGAGTAAGAAGAGCCTAAGCTTGGGGATGCCCCGGCATCCCAAGCTATTATCCAAAAGAGAGCAAGCAACTAAGCTTGGGGATGCCCCCGAGTGGCATCCCCTCTTTCTTCTAACGACCATCAGTATTTTACTCGAAGCTATATTTTTATTGTCACATACTATGTGTTTTGCTTGGAGCGTCTTGTATGATGTGAGTCTTCGCTTGTTTTATTTTGTGTTTTAAGTCTTTATTCATTGCTGGACACACCTATTTGAGAGAGCCAAAATTATGTCATGACTTGTTAGAATTGCGCTCTATGCTTCACTTAATTTTTTTATGAGCTATGGACTTGCTCTAGTGCTTCACTTATATATTTTTGAGCACGGTGTGCTTTAGTATTTTTGAACAAATGCTCTCTTGCTTCACTTAGATTTATTTGAGAGTTAGTAAAATTTTCAAGAAATTCTCTATTGCTTCACTTAAATTAATTTGAGAGAAAGAAAATGCTCATGATCTTCACTTATATTTGTTTGAGCTTATCAAAAGCAACACATGAAAATTAGTCCCAAAGTGATAGATATCCAAGAAGGATATAATAAAAACTTTCACGAAGATCGTTGGACAAAATAAACGTGATTCTTAGTAATAGTCTTGAGATATGATGATGTGATATGTGAGTCATCTTGATGAGTAATTATGCTTTAGTAAGAATGTTGGTGTTAAGGTTCGTGATTCCCTATGCAAGCACGGAAGTCAATAATTATGCAATGAAATTATATCCTACTTCTGGTGCATTATTCGGTGTTAATTATGCTTAATGCTCACTTATGAGATTATTTGTTTCTTGGTTGGTCGCATCTCAATCTTTTGCTAGCCTTCATTTTGCACTAAGTATGATCTCTACTTGTGCATCCAAAAACCTTTAAACCATTTTTGCCACATGAGTCCACTATATCTACCTATATGCGGTATTATTTTTCTGTTCTAAGCAAATTTGTATGTGCCATGTCTAATTTTCGAAATAAACTTCTCTTTTGCGTGTTTGTTTCGCTCGCGGAGCGGTAAGGGGTGGCTAATATTTTCCATGCTAGATGTGTTATTCTCACGATGAGTGTTTGTTCACTTGTCATTGCACGAGAGTAAGGCAAAGGTATTAGGGATGCCCAGTCCCGAAATGAAAAATGAATTTACTTTATGTTGTCAAATAATAAATTCCTTGGAAAGTGTTGGTATGGAGGGCACCCGTGGATACGGCTAGCCATGGAAAGTGAAAGTATGGTGGAAAAAGGAATAAACTTTATTTTCTGTTTGGGAACCGCCTATGATATATCTAGCATGGAAAGTGTTGGGAACTCTAAGTTGGTTTTGTTAGTGGGAAGGACACACCTCACAAAATGTTTTTATCTCTAAGTTTTTCACTTTGAGCTCTGGCACCTTGATGACCCACAAGTATAGGGGATCAATTTTAGCTCTTTTTGATAAGTAAGAGTGTCGAACCCAACGAGGAGCAGAAAGAAATGACAAGTAGTTTTCAGTAAGGTAATGTGTGCAAGTGCTGAAATTGTAAGTAACGGAGTAGCTTGATAGCAAAATAATTTGTAATGAGCAAGTAACAATAGTAGTAACAAAAATGCAGCAAGGTAGCCCAATCCTTTTGATGCAAAGGACATGCCAAAATAGTCTCTTATGATAAGCAAAGCGTTCTTGAGGGTACACGAGAATTTCATCTAGTCACTTTCATCATGTTGGTTTGATTTGTGTTCGCTACTTTGATAATTTGATATGTGGGTGGACCGGTGCTTAGGTGTTGTTCTTACATGAACAAACCTCCTACTTATGATTAACCCTCCCGCAAGTATCCGCAACTATGAGAAAAGTATTAAGAATAAATTCTAACCATAGCATTAGACTTTTGGATCCAATCGGTCCCTTATAAAATAGCGCATAAACTGGGGTTTAAGCTTCTATCACTCTCGCAACCCACTATCTAATTGCTACTCCACAATGCATTCCCTTAGGCCCAAATATGGTGAAGTGTCATGTAGTCGACGTTCACATGACACCACTATCAAAATATCGAACACATATCATGTTCACATGATTACTTGCAACATGGTTTCTCCCGTGACCTCAAGAACAAAAGTAACTACTCACAAATGATAAAAATGTTCATGATCAGAGGTGTGTTAAATAGCATAATGGATATGAACATATAATCTTCCACCAAATAAACCATACAATAATCAACTACAAGATGTAATCAACACTACTAGTCACCCACAAGCACCTATCTATAGTTCCGGTAACAAGATTGAACACAAGAGATGAACTAGGGTTTGAGAGGAGATGGTGTTGTTGAAGATGTTCATGGATATTGCCCTCTCCAAGATGGGAGATTTTTCGGTGATGATGATGACGATGATTTCCCCCTCCGGGAGGGACGTTCCCCCGGCGGAATCGCTCTGCCAGAGGGCAAAAGTGCTCCTGCCCAAGTTCCGCCTCGAGGCGGCGGCGCTTCGTCCCGAAAGTCTCCTCCTTATTTTTTCTAGATCAAAATGACTTACATACCAGAAGATGGGCACCGGAGGTGGGCCGAGGAGGCCACAACCCACCAGGGCGCTCCTGGGGAGCCTCGCGCGCCCAGGTGGGTTGTGCCCACCTGGTGGCCCCCCTCTGGTGATTATTGGCTCCAGTATTTCTTAAATAATCCATAAAAAATCTCTGTGAAGTTTCAGCTCATTTGGAGTTGTGCAGAATAGGTGGCCTGGCGTAGCTTTCCCAGGTCCAGATTTCCAGCTGCTGGAATTCTGCTTCTTCGTGTGTTCCTTGCAAATTATGAGAGAAAAGGCATTAGAATTACTCCAAAAAGCATTATTATGGATAAAAACATTATAAATAACAATAATAAAATATGATGCAAAATGAACGTATAAACTCCCCCATGCTTAGACCACGTTTGTCCTCAAGCGAAAACCGAAATCAAGAAACATGTCCACATGCTTTGAGAGAGAGGTGTCGATAAAAACAAAATACAGACATAGAAGCATCATGTTAATTATTATAACAGCAAAAACATTAAACATAGGACTTTTATCATAGAACTTTTATCATATACTTCTCATGAATAAGTAATAGTTCATCACACATTCGAAGCCTAAAGCAAAAACACTATTAGAAACCGACAAACTATGTTCTCAGTCAATTTTGCAACTACAATTCATCATATTTTCAGGAAGGGTCACGTGTCGGAGCCTTTAGGCAAGTCCACATACTCAACCATCATATAGTCTTCTATGATTGCTAACAATCACCTCGTACCCATGAGCAAAACGTTTCAACCGGACACATAGAAAGATAGGGGCTTATAGTTTCGCCTCCGAACATACTCACCTCAAGGGTGATTTCAACAATAATAACTCATGCCATCTATATTCAATTGGACATATGTGCCTAGATCTTTCCTCACCACATGATGCTTGCCAAAGGAGAAAATTAAAAGGAATAGAAGTAAAACTTTGACTCTTTGCATAAAAGTAAGTGCATAAAAATAAAGGATAAGCCCTTCGCAGAGGGAAGCAGAGGTTTCCATGCGCTTATTTGTTTGTATGCTCAATCCCTTAGTGCAAGAGAACGTCACGTTGTATTGCCCCTTAAGATGACAACCTTTATTATGCAGTCTGTCGCTTTTATTCTTTGTCATCCAAGTTCTTACAACGCTCAATTTTCTATTACACTAAATGATCTCACACTTTTAGAAGCAATTTTTATTGCCTTTTTGCACCGAGGACAACTTACTCGAGGGATCTGGCTCAATCCCTAGGTAGGTATGGTGGACACTTGACAAAGATTTGGGTTTAAGGGTTGTTGGATGCACAAGTAGTATCTCTACTTAGTGCGGAATTTTTGGCTAGCAAAGATAGGGGGCAAGCACCACATGTTAAAGTATCTATGGCAATATGACTTTTATGTGAATATAAACAAACATAAACCATTAAGTTGTCTTCCTTATCCACTGTCAACAATTTTGGCATATAATATTTTGATGAGGGCTCACAATCACAAAAGATTTCTAGGATAGTATATCTATATGTGAATCTTCTCTTCCCTTATTAATTCTTTCATGAGTTGCATCATTGACTAATGCTATGTTTGTCAATCTCTAATAAAATTTTCTACTTATACTTTTCCTTATGTGGTGCCATCACCTACCATAGGATTAGTATATAATCTTATTGATTTATTTCCTTTCTCTTTTTCTTTCTTTCTTATTTCTTTTCTTTATTTGCAACATGAAAGTAAAGAAAGCAGAAACTCAAACTATCTTTATTATATAACTTGAACATGATTACAAGGATAGATCACTAAGCAAACTCTCAAATAAGAAAGGATCGAACTAAACTTTATTTCATTTAAAAGCAAATGATCGAACTAGGATAAGTAAAAGCAAAAAGATAGTGGGATGATACGATAACGGGGCACCTCCCCCAAGCTTGGCAGAAGCGAAGGGGAGTGCCCATACCCGATACTCAATTTTCCTTTGGTGGTGAAGAAGGTGATGGTGGTGATGAAGGAGAGATCTTGTCCACGGATTTCCATGGCAGTGGCCCACCATCATAAGAGGAGGAGTGAGTCTCACGAGTCCTGCAACCAGCAGCCAAACTCATACCTTTAAACCTCGCCTCGTATTCAAAGACTTGGTTTTGAAGATCATAGATCTGGCTTTGGAGAAAGTTGATTTGCTCATTGAGGGTAAATATGATGTCCTTCATGGGCTTGACATCCACCTTGAGATCACGGGAAAGGTCTGTGATCATGAGGTGATTGGCATTGAGCCCATGCTCCACCATCCCCTTGCACCGGAAGATGTCTTGCTCCACAGCTTCAAGCCTGGCCTCCACGGTTCCCGTCCCCTTGGGACACGACACATCGCGGAGGTGAAGCACCCCCTCATGCATCTGGATGACCTGAGGGTGCTGCACCACTTCCCGCAAATATGGGTTGACTACGTTCTTGAATAACTTGTCCTTGGAGGAGCTTGAAGAGGCCATGGTAGATGGGATCGGACAGAATACAACAAGGAAAAAGAGAACAGAGGATTTCTCCGCGATACGATGATCAAAAGGTTCGGGAAGTATATATAGATTATTTATCTTGGAGGACAAGTATACAGAAGAAAAACGGAGTACGGGAGGTGTCCCAGGTGGGCACAACCCACCTGGGCGCGCTAGGCAAGCCTGGCGCACCCTTGTGTCTTGTGCCCACCAGGGGACGCTTCCTGGAAGTGTATACTGTTTGGGTTGAACGAATTTTTTCTGTCATACTTATGACACTTCTATGACGATAATTGTGACAAAACCCGGTATCATCATAGATTTGGTGGGGTCCTACTTCTATGCCAAAAAATCATGACAGAAAAAAGGGATTTTCGTCCTGGGCGGGCCGGAGACGCAACTACATGACATTCTTTGGGCTGTCCATGACGGAAAAACCATGGTAGAAGCGAGGGCGAGGAAAATATCGGGGAGTTACCGGTTACGGTGGATGGTCGGGGCCGAGTGATGCGCGTTTCTCTCATACGTATGTGCGTGTGTGTGAGGCGTTGCGCTCTAACTGAACCCGAGCGAGGCGTTGGGCTCTAACTAAACCAGAGCGATTGCACTGCAGGCTACGCGTTACTAAACCCGAGCGATCGATCGATCCCTTGCTGTTAACTGAACTCGAGTGATTCCTTCGCTACTGCTCCTAACTAAAGCTGATCGAACACTGCTGCCTCCTTCCCTTGATGAACAGTGAGCATTGTTGGGGATTTGGATGAACAGTTCCCGGTGGGGGTTGGACGAACAGGAACCCGTGGAGGGCTGGATGAACAGGAACCCGTGGAGGGCTGGATGAACAGGAACCCGTGGATGGCTGGTTGAACAGTAGTCGGTGGAGGGCTGGTTGAACAGTAGCCCGTGGAGGGCAGGAGGAAGACTAGCCCGTGGAAAGGGTTGGTTGAATAGTAGCCGGTGGAGGAGCGCGGTGGAGGCTGGATGAACAGGAGTGCGTGGATGAACAGTCGCAGGTGGAAGCTGGAGGAGGTCGATGGTGCATGAACAGGAGCCCGTGGAGGCTACAGGAGGTCGATGGTGGAGATGAACAGTATCCCGTGGAGTCCAGTTTTGCGGTACGCCACACCCCTCCCGATGAACAGGACCCCCGTTTCGATCATAGCGCTCCAACACAAGTCCGTTTCCTCCATTTTGTGGTACGCCACACCCCTCCCGATCAACAGGACCCCGTTTCGACCATAGGAGGTCCAAGAGAACTTCGTTTCCTCCGTTTTGCGGTACGCCAGACCCCCCCAATGAATAGGATCCTATTTCGACCGTGGTCGGTCGAACACAAGGACGTTTCCTCCGTTCTGCGGTACACCATGCCTCGTTTCCATCGGCTGTTTCGTCCAAGCCGGTTGGCTCCCAATGAACACGACGACGCATTCCGTAGCGACCCAGCCGGTGGCCTCCTGATACGTCTCCAACGTATCTATAATTTTTTATTACTCCATGCTATATTATCTACTGTTTTGGACATTATTGGGCTTTATTATCCACTTTTATATTATTTTTGGGACTAACCTATTAACCGGAGGCCCAACCCAGAATTGTTGTTTTTTTGCCTGTTTTAGGGTTTCGAAGAAAAGGAATATCAAACAGAGTCCAAACGGAATGAAACCTTCGGGAACGTGATTTTCTCACCGAATACAACTCAGGATACTTGGACCCTACATCAAGCCAATTAACAGGAGGCCACGAGGTAGGGGGGCACGCCTGCCCCCCAGGCGCGCCCTCCACCCTCATGGGCCCCCTGTTGCTCCACCGATGTACTTCTTCCTCCTATATATATCCACATACCCCCAAACGATCAGATACGGAGCCAAAATCCTAATTCCACCACCGCAACTTTCTGTATCCATGAGATCCCATCTTGGGGCCTGTTCCGGAGCTCCGCCGGAGGGGGCATCGATCACGGAGGGCTTCTACATCATCATCCAAGCCCCTCCGATGAAGTGTGAGTAGTTTACTTCAGACCTACGGGTCCATAGTTAGTAGCTAGATGGCTTCTTCTCTCTTTTTGGATCTCAATACAATGTTCTCCCCCTCTCTCGTGGAGATCTATTCGATGTATACTTCTTTTTACGGTGTGTTTGTTGAGACCGATGAATTGTGGGTTTATGATCAAGTCTATCTATGAATAATATTTGAATCTTCTCTGAATCCTTTTATGTATGATTGGTTATCTTTGAAAGTCTCTTCGAATTATAAGTTTGGTTTGGCCTACTAGATTGGTTGTTCTTGCCATGGGAGAAGTGCTTAGCTTTGGGTTCGATCTTGCGGTGTCCTTTCCCAGTGACAGAAGGGGCAGCAAGGCACGTATTGTATTGTTGCCATCGAGGATAACAAGACAGGGTTTTTATCATATTGCATGAAACTATCCCTCTACATCATGTCATCTTGCTTAAGGCGTTACTCGGTTTTTAACTTAATACTCTAGATGCATGCTGGATAGCGGTCGATGAGTGGAATAATAGTAGTAGATGTAGGCAGGAGTCGATCTACTTGTCTCGGAAGTGATGCCTATATACATGATCATACCTAGATATTCTCATAACTATGCTCAATTCTGTCAATTGCTCAACAGTAATTTGTTCACCCACCATAGAATACTTATGCTCTTGAGAGAAGCCACTAGTGAAACCTATGGCCCCTGGGTCTCTTTCCCACCATATCAATCTCCATCACTTTATTATTGCTTTGCTTTTACTTTGCCTTTTACTTTTCACTTTGCATCTCTATACCAAAAATACCAAAAAATTATTTATCATCTCTATCAGATCTCACTTTCGTAAGTGACCGTGAAGGGATTGACAACCCCTAAGCGCGTTGGTTGCGTTGAGCTATTGCTTTTGTGTAGGTACGAGGGACTCGCGCGTAGCCTCCTACTGGATTGATACCTTGTTTCTCAAAAACTGAGGGAAATACTCACGCTACTTTGCTGCATCATCCTCTCCTCTTCGTGGAAATCCAACGCAGTGCTCAAGAGGTAGCAAGAAGAATTTCTGGCGCCATTGCCGGGGAGTCTGTGCAAAAGTCAACATACCAAGTACCCATCACAATCCCTATCTCCCGCATTACATTATTTGCCATTTGCCTCTTGTTTTCCTCTCCCCCCAATTCACCCTTGCCGTTTTATTCGCCCTCTCTCTCTCTATCCTCCCTCTCTTTCTCTATTTGCCTCTTTCTGCCCGTTTGCCTTTTTGTTTACTTGTGTGTTAGTTTGCTTGCTTGTTGTCATGGCTAGTCTCGTATCTTCTCCATTGTCTCCCGAGAATGAAGTTCTAAATTTTAAACAAAGGGAGGGAGAAAATCTAAAAGATGCTTGGTATAGAATTTGCAATGCTCAAAATAGATCTACCAGGAAGCAATCTACTTCAGTTCTTCTCCGCAATTTTTATGTAGGTGCTAGTCCTTGGTATAGATATATCCTTGATACCATTACCGGAGGGAATTTCTTGGGTAGCCATACTTTTGATTCCTATAATGCTATGTTAGATTTATTTGGCTCACCACCTCTTTTGGTTAATGGAACTATGTTAACTTTGGAGCATGTTATGAAGAGACTTGAAATTATTGAAAATAAAGTTGCTACCGTTGAATTAATTGAAAATCTAGATAAAAAATCCACAATCAAATTACCCAATATGGATCTAAGGTAGGAATGACTTTGAAAAATATTAAGGAAAAGGAACCCATAGTTAATGGGAAAATAAATCTAGATTCCACTAGAATCGATAAACTTGAGGGTATCATTACGAACTTGGGGACCGCTTTTTCTCCCGTAAAGAATACTCCAAGTCCTCCTACTAAAATTTCCAAGCTTATGTATGTTCCTAAAAATAAGGGTGAATCATCTAGTAAGGAAACTGCGGATCTTAAATCTATAAGTATTCATCCCAGTCTTTTTACTATCATTAAGGAACCAATTGCTACAAAAGAATTTTTCAATCTTGTGCCTAAGAGTTTGATAATCACTAGAAAGAAAGAAATTCCTAAGGGAGATAGATGCCTCATTGAAGAATTGCCTACCAAAGATGGCAATACCTAGATCTATTCTTGTTTGTTATGTCTAGCTAGGGGCGTTAAACGATAGCGCTTGTTGGGAGGCAACCCAATTTTATTTTTATTCATTGCTTTTTGCTCCTGTTTATTAACAAATAAATTATTTAGCCTCTGTTTTGGTTGTGTTTTTTGTGTTTAATTAGTGTTTGTGCCAAGTAGAACCGTTGGGAAGACTTGGGGAAAGTCTTGTTGAACTTGCTGTAAAAAACAGAAACTTTAGCGCTCACGAGAACTGCTGTCATTTTTATTTGGAGAGTGCTATTTAGTTAATTCTTTTTGAATATGATTAATATATAAATTCCTCACGTCCAGCAAGTTATTTTAGAATTTTTTGGGGTTCCAGATCTTGCACTAGCTACAGATTACTACAGACTGTTCTGTTTTTGACAGATTCTATTTTTCGTGTGTTGTTTGCTTATTTTGATGAATCTATGGCTAGTAAAATAGTTTATAATCCATAGAGAAGTTGGAATACAGTAGTTATAACACCCATATAAATAAAGAATGAGTTCATTACAGTACCTTGAAGTGGTCTTTTGTTTTCTTTCGCTAAGGAGCTCACGAGATTTTCTACTTTGAGTTTTGTGTTGTGAAGTTTTCAAGTTTTGGGTAAAGATTTGATGGATTATGGAACAAGGAGTGGCAAGAGCCTAAGCTTGGGGATGCCCATGGCACCCCCAATATAATCTAAGGACACATAAAAGCCAAAGCTTGGGGATGCCCCGGAAGGCATCCCCTCTTTCGTCTACTTCTATCGGTAACTTTACTTGGAGCTATATTTTTATTCACCACATGATATGTGTTTTGCTTGGAGCGTCTTTTATGATTTGAGTCTTTGCTTGTTAGTCTACCACAAGCATCCTTGTTGTACACACCTTTTGAGAGAGCCATACATAATTTGGAATTTGATAGAATATTCTATATGCTTCTCTTATATCTTTTGAGTTATATAATTTTGCTCTAGTGCTTCACTTATATCTTTTTGAGCACGGTGGTGGATTTGTTTTATAGAAACTATTGATCTCTCATGCTTCACTTAGATTATTTTGATAGTCTTAATAGCATGGTAATTTGCTTAATAATAATATGCTTGGTATTGAAGATTTATAAAACTTTCTTTTGAGTGCGTTGAATACTAAGAAAAAAAATTGATGCTTGATAATTGTTTTGAGATATGAGGATGGTGATACTGGAGTCATGCTAGTTGAGTAGTTGTGAATTTGAGAAATGCTTGTGTTAAATTTTGTGATTCCCGTAGCATGCACGTATGGTGAACCGTTATGTGATGAAGTCGGAGCATGATTTATTTATTGATTGTCTTCCTTATGAGTGGCGGTCGGGGACGAGCGATGGTCTTTTCCTACCAATCTATCCCCCTAGGAGCATGCGCGTAATACTTTGCTTTGATAACTTCTAGATTTTTGCAATAAGTATATGAGTTCTTTATGACTAATGTTGAGTCCATGGATTATACGCACTTTCCTTCCTTCCACCATTGCTAGCCTCTGTAATACCGCGCACTTTTCGCCGGTATCATACACCCACCAAATACCTTCCTCAAAACAACCACCATACCTACCTATCATGGCATTTCCATAGCCATTCCGAGATATATTGCCATGCAACTTTCCACCGTTCCGTTCATTATGGCACACTCCATCATTGTCATATTGCTAACATGATCATGTAGTTGACACTGTATTTGTGGCAAAGCCACCGTTCATAATTATTTCATACATGTCACTCTTGATTCATTGCATATCCCGGTACACTGCCGGAGGCATTCATATGGAGTCATATTTTGTTCTAAGTATTGAGTTGTAATTATTGAGTTGTAAGAAAAATAAAAAGTGTGATGATCATCATTTTTAGAGCATTATCCCAAGTGAGGAAAGGATGATGGAGACTATGATTCCCCCACAAGTCGGGATGAGACTCCGGACGAAAAATAAAAAAAGAGGCCATAAAAAAGGAGAAGGCCCAAAAAAATGAGAGAAAAAGAGAGAAGGGACAATGTTACTATCCTTTTACCACACTTGTGCTTCAAAGTAGCACCATGATCTTCATGATAGAGAGTCTCTCATTCTGTCACTTTCATATACTAGTGGGAATTTTTCATTATAGAACTTGGCTTGTATATTCCAATGATGGGCTTCCTCAAAATGCCCCAGGTCTTCGTGAGCAAGCGAGTTGGATGCACACCCACTTAGTTTCTTTTGTTGAGCTTTCATATACTTATAGCTCTAGTGCATCCGTTGCATGGCAATCCCTACTCACTCACATTGATATCTATTGATGGGCATCTCCATAGCCCGTTGATACGCCTAGTTGATGTGAGACTATCTTCTCCCTTTTTGTCTTCTCCACAACCACCATTCTATCCCACCTATAGTGCTATATCCATGCCTCATGCTCATGTATTGCGTGAAGATCGATTTTTTTTGAAAATGTCAAAAGTATGAAAAAATTGCTTGGCTTGTCATCGGGGTTGTGCATGATTTAAATACTTTGTGTGGTGAAGATAGAGCATAGCCAGACTATATGATTTTGTAGGGATAGCTTTCTTTGGCCATGTTATTTTGAGAAGACATAATTGCTTTGTTAGTATGCTTAAACTATTATTATTTTTTTGTCAACATGAACTTTTGTCTTGAATCTTTTGAATCGGAATATTCATACCACAATTAGGAAGATTTACATTGAAATTATGCCAAGTAGCATTCCGCATCAAAAATTCTGTTTTTATCATTTACCTACTCGAGGACGAGGAGGAATTAAGCTTGGGGTTGCTTGATACGTCTCCAACGTATCTATAATTTTTGATTGCTCCATGCTATATTATCTACTGTTTTGGACATTATTGGGCTTTATTATCTACTTTTATATTATTTTTGGGACTAACCTATTAACCGGAGGCCCAGCCCAGAATTGTTGTTTTTTGCCTGTTTTAGGGTTTCGAAGAAAAGGAATATCAAACGGAGTCCAAATGGAATGAAACCTTCGAGAACGTGATTTTCTCACCGAATACAACTCAGGAGACTTGGACCCTACGTCAAGCCAATTAACAGGAGGCCACGAGGTAGGGGGGCGCGTCTGCCCCCCCCCCCAAGCGCGCCCTCCACCCTCGTGGGCCCCCTGTTGCTCCACCAACGTACTTCTTCCTCCTATATATATCCACGTACCCCCAAACGATCAGATACGGAGCCAAAAACCTAATTCCACCGCCGCAACTTTCTGTATCCACGAGATCCCATCTTGGGGCCTGTTCCAGAGCTCCGCCGGAGGGGGCATCAATCACGGAGGGCTTCTACATCATCATCCAAGCCCCTCCAATGAAGTGTGAGTAGTTTACTTCAGACCTACGGGTCCATAGTTAGTAGCTAGATGGCTTCTTCTCTCTTTTTGGATCTCAATACAATGTTCTCCCCCTCTCTCATGGAGATCTATTCGATGTAATCTTCTTTTTGCAGTGTGTTTGTTGAGACCGATGAATTGTGGGTTTATGATCAAGTCTATCTACGAATAATATTTGAATCTTCTCTGAATTCTTTTATGTATAATTGGTTATCTTTGCAAGTCTCTTCGAATTATTAGTTAGGTTTGGCCTACTAGATTGGTTGTTCTTGCCATGGGAGAACTGCTTAGCTTTGGGTTCGATCTTGCGGTGTCCTTTCCCAGTGACAGAAGGGGCAACAAGGCACGTATTGTATCGTTGCCATCGAGGATAACAAGATGGTTTTTTTATCATATTGCATGAAACTATCCCACTACATCATGTCATCTTGCTTAAGGAATTACTCTGTTTTTAACTTAATACTCTAGATGCATGCTGGATAGCGGGCGATGAGTGGAGTAATAGTAGTAGATGCAGGCAGGAGTCGGTCTACTTGACTCGGACGTGATGCCTATATACATGATCATACCTAGATATTCTCATAACTATGCTCAATTCTGTCAATTGCTCAACAGTAATTTGTTCACCCACCGTACAATACTTATGCTCTTGAGAGAAGCCACTAGTGAAACCTATGGCCCCCGGGTCTCTCTCTCATCATTTCAATCTCCATCACTTTATTATTGCTTTGCTTTTACTTTGCCTTTTACTTTTCACTTTGCATCTCTATACCAAAAATACCAAAAATATTATTTATCATCTCTATCAGATCTCACTTTCGTAAGTGACCGTGAAGGGATTGACAACCCCTAAGCGTGTTGGTTGCGTTGAGCTATTGTTTTTGTGTAGGTACGAGGGACTCGCGCGTAGCCTCCTACTAGATTGATACCTTGGTTCTAAAAAAACCGAGGGAAATACTTACGCTACTTGGCTGCATCATCCTCTCCTCTTCGGGGAAATCCAACGCAGTGCTCAAGAGGTAGCACCTCCCCATGAACATGACGACGGTGGAACTTATCCGTTCTGACCCAGCCATGTACACGAGCCCTGGCCATACGTATGCGCGAGTAGGCATTCGAGACCTCGCCCGTGTGTATGTATGTAGTCGTATTTTCTTTCTTGCACCCTGGCCGCTATACGTACGTGTACATGCTACGTGCGCGCCTCTACTACGACACATGTGCGCCTCTACATCGACCAGTATGTACGTACACGTTCGTGACCAGAATGACAACGCTACGTACGCTTCAACTAGGTGGGTCCCGACTGTCAGGCACTTCATTGCGTGTGAAGATGTAGCTGGTGGGTCCCAGCAGTCAGGGGGGACGTTTTTTTGCGAAATACAGTGGCCCATCCGGCGGGTCCCTGCTGTCAGGTGGAGGAATCATTATTTTCTGCGTAATAAGGAGTCACTTCCTTGCCGTGGCCGTGGACCCAACTATTAGCCTCTCCACATACAGTACTCTTCCGATGGAAGTCATTCCTTGACCACGTTGACCACGACGCGCCGAGAGCACCAGGGCGGTGGACGGCGGCGAGGCCTAGGAAGGGGACAACGCGGACCGGGGAAGACGCGGCAGTGGTTGCCCACGCGGAGAGGAGTACGAGGGTTCACTGGTTCGGCTGCGGTTTGAGGCTGCCATCGCCGTAGTATAACAGGGGGTGTGGGTGAGTAGAGGGATGGCCAGGCCAGCGGAATAGTAGGGGCGGTGAGGCCTCCGCGGCATCACAACTGGCCACGGGAGGCAGGCGCACGCGACACGACCGGCGCTGGTTTGGGCGGCTGGAGCAAGAAGACCAGAGGTCGAGGAAGCACTAGGGCCATTTGGATGGACATCGTAAGGTCACTTGAACTAGAATCGTTCGTATTGACTAAGTTGACAAAGCCCTCCGTCCCCGTCAACTTAGTAGGCCCACAAGTCAGCCTCCCACTATGCTGGGTCCCAGCTAGGAGGGGGGTATTCATTTTTTTTGTGCGTAATAAGGAGGCACTTCCTTGCGTGCGAAGATATAGCTGGTGGGTCCGACCTGTCAGCGGGGGGAACGTTTTTTCCACGAAATACAGAGGCCCTTCTGATGGGTCCCACCTGTCAGGTGGAGGAATCATTATTTTGCGTGTAATAAGGAGGCATTTCCTTACCTACAGCCATGGACCCAGCTGTCAGCCTCTCCACGCATAATCTACTTCCGATGGATGTCGTTCATTGACCACATTGACCACTCTGCGCCGAGCACATCCAAGGTGGTGGACGACGGCGAGGCCTCGGACAGCAACGAGCCGGAGATGGGAAGACACGGGAGTAGAGTCGCAGACAGAGAGGTGTACGAGGGTTAACTAGTTCTTGTGCGGTGTGGTTCGATAGTCGGTGGAGAAGAACAGGAGGTGTGGAGGGGTGGAGGGATGGCCTGGAGAACGGTGGGGTAGCGCTTCACAGCGAAGCGTGCTAAGCGGAGCTGCTAGCAGCAGGAGGCAGGAGCCGGTGGTCCCGGCGGTGTTGGAGGAAGAAAACGAGAGACTGAAGATGGATGTCGGTCGTTGGATGTAAATCCAACAGCTAACGATGTCAGAATCATTTGTTGACTAAGTTGACAATGACGTGCGTTGGCTTCGACCTATCGGCCAACATTTTGCCTCCAAAAATGTGGCACGTATTCAACCCATTTTTCAGAATTTACAGTCAATTTGATCTTTTTTTAGAATTACATTCCATTTGCTGGGCTGGGTGAACAAATAATGTAGCGTCCATACGGTACCATTTGTTTTTTTCCTAAAAATTTACAGGTCATTTGCACTTTCTCGAAATACATGATTTTGCTGGGCTGATTCTAATTATAATGTTGGGTTGGGCGTAGCAATGTTATCAAAAAATAAACAGGGGTTGATCATTTTATTATAAATATATTTAAATAATAAGTGATTTATTATTACATTGGTCATTAAATCTTACCAAGCTTTTGTAAACAATCACCAGGATTTTCGTTGCCAAAAAAAAATCCAGGATTTTATTGTTAAAAAAATATTTTTATAAGTTAATATGATGTGGGATACTGTTTTCTTACATATGCAAGTATCTGTTAAATATATGATGATAATAACAATAATATGTAATAACATATAAAATAATTTAAATATATATAATATAGTTAGAAGGGAAACATAAGTTGGACCACGCGTTCCTATTCTTATGTAGAAAAATAGAACAGACCTCTGTGTTTTCTTCAAAAAATATATAAATTGGGCTGCCGATGTTTCAGGAAAATAAATCTCAGATGGGAGGTCCATAGGCCGGTCGATACATGACGGCCCTTAAAAAAATACAAGCCGGCATGTCGTGGGCTGTGCATGTTAAAAAAGAAAGCCTAGACGGGGTAGCCCAAAACCCAGCTGATACTTGCTGCCCCAGTGATAATAAATGATACCTGCCAGCGCCCCGGCTTCATTGTGAATTTATCTCCTATAGTAACTACATTAAAGCACCTAAAAATGTAACTATGTTGACAAACCCATGGGCCCCAACATCAGTATAGCATTAGGAGGAAGTCTTTGTCGATGAGGCACTTGCTTGCGTACGGCCATAGACCTGGTGGGTCCCGACTGTCCGCCTCTCCACGTACAGTCCTCTCCAGACCTGGTGGTTGAACAGGACCCCGTGGTGTGGAGGGCTGGGTGAACAGTAGACGGTGGAGGGGTGGTTGAACAGTAGCCGGTGGAGTAGCGCGCGTTGGAGGTTGGATGAACAGGAGCCCTTGGAGGCTGGAGGAGGTCGACGGTAGCCCGTGGAGGTTGGAGGAGGTCGACGGTGGAGATGAACAGTATCCCGTGGAGTCCCGTTTTGCGGTACGCCACACCCCTCCCGATGAACAGGACCCCCGTTTCGACCGTAGGAGGTCCGTTTCGTCCGTTTTGTGGTCCCGATGAACATGACCCCCGTTTCGATCGTAGGAGATCCGTTTCATCCGTTTTGCGGTACGCCACACCCCTCCCAATCAACAGGACCCCCGTTTCGACCGTAGGAGGTCCGTTTCGTCCGTTTTGCAGTATGCCACACCCCTCCCGATCAACAGGACCCCTGTTTCGACCGTAGGAGGTCCGTTTCCTCCGTTTTGCGGTACGCCACACCCCTCCCGATGAACAGGACCCCCGTTTCGATCGTAGGAGGTCCGTTTCGTCCATTTTGCGGTATGCCACACCCCTCCCGATCAACAGGCCCCTGTTTCGACCGTAGGAGGTCTGTTTCCTCCGTTTTGCGGTACGCCACACCCCCACCCGATCAACAGGATCCCGTTTCGAACGTGGCCGGTCGAACACAAGGCCGTTTCCTCCGTTTTGCGGTACGCCAGGCCTCGTTTCCATTGCCTATTCCGTCCAAGCCCTCCCGATGAACACGACCACGCATTCCGTTCCGACCCAGCCGGTTGGCTCCCACGTGTTCCGTTGCCTCCCGATGAACACGACGCATTCCGTTGCCTCCCTATGAACACGACGCATTCTGTTGCCTCCCCATGAACACGACGCATTCCGTTGCCTCCCCATGAACTCGACGCATTCCGTTGCCTCCCCATGAACATGACGACGACGCTATTTCTCCGTTCCAACCCAGCCATGTACACGAGCCCTGGCCGTACGTATGCGCGAGTAGGCGTTCGAGACCCCGCCCGTATGTACACATACGTGGCCGTATTTTCTTTCTTGCACCCTGGCCGATGTACGTACATGTACATGCTACGTGCGCGCCTCTACTACGACACATGCACGCCTCTACATCCACCAGTATATATGTACGTACACGTTCGCGACCAGAATGACAACGCTACGTACGCTTCGACCAGGTGGGTCCCGACTATCAGGCACTTCCTTGCGTGCAAAGATGTAGCTGGTGGGTCCCAGCAGTCAGGGGGGAAGGTTTTTTCGCAAAATATGGTGGCCCGTCCGGTGGGTCCCTGTCGTGGTTCTGAGTTCGACAATAGAATGGGGGGTAGGAGTGTAGAGGCAAGATCCTAGCTATGGAGGAGTTGTACACGCAAGTTTTACGAGTTCAGGCCCTTCTCGGAGGAAGTAACAGCCCTACATCTCGGACCCTGGAGGCAGTCGACTGGATTATATGTGTGTGAGTTACAGGGGGTGCGAACCCTTGTCCCTGAGGAGGGGGTGGCTTATATAGAGTTCGCCAAACCCCTCTCGCCCTCAGTTACAAAGGGTTTAAGGTACATAAAGATGCAGACGTTACTGGTAACGCCTGTATTTTGGTGCTATAAATGACAATTAAGCCTACAAGTAAATGCTCGACCGTTGTTCGTGCAGAGTGACTTTAGCTCTTCTGCCCGTCGAGTGACTTTTGCGACGGTCGAGTGACATTGATTCTTCCGAGTGGAACGTCTATGGTCGAGTGGATGATGGTACTCTTTGAATGATCCTGGCTTTAGGGTGCTGTCCTAGGGGAGGATGTCTAGGTTAGCTCCATGACCCTACCCTAGGTACATAGCTTCATCATTAGCCCCCAAATGGTTCAGGGTTCGAGTGGAGAAGGAGTTGATAACCCCTCCGATTCAGCTTTTGTGCTTTGAGAATATCTCACCCAGAGGTCGAATGAACCTTCATGATGGCTTCAACTGCTTGTTCAGTCGCCTTGATCCATTCTTGGTTTTGTCGAGTGAACTTTCGTTGTTAAGTTTCAAGTGTTGACATGGAACAAATCTTCCGTCTGGCGGGTTGTTCTGCCGTCTGCGGATTTCACGGGATTCGAATTTTGGGAAGCGCGCCGGGCGGGGGAGTCCGCGGTAATCAGGACGGATTAGGCAGGTCGCCTCGATCCCCGTGCCACCTTTTTTGCCACGTATCGCGCGCGTGACTGTTGCGGGACTTGATAAGATCATTTGGGCCTACAAGTCAGTCACTCGGAAGTGTCCTTACATAAGGCACCGGACCGGGGCTTTTGAACAGTGCGCACTCATTCCCCTTCCTCTTCCTCAGATTTCTCCGCTGCACCTGCTTCTGCTGTCGGCGCCGTCGCTCCGCTCGGACTCGATTCGCTGCCATGGGGAAGGAGAAGACGGTGGCATTGGAGCATGCGAAGAAGGCGACGGCGAAGGCGAAAGGGAAGAGGACCAGCCGGGGTGGATCCTCGTCGAGGTCCGTCCTGCCGCCTGGATGGATCCAGGGCGACTGGATCCGCTCGACGAACAGCCAAGATGACATCAACGATCAGGTTGAGGGGGACTGATCCCCCACGAATCGGCACGGCTCCCGGGGAACGAGACTGAGCCGCGGCCGCAGGAGGGTGAGTGTGTTCTCCTCGCCACTCATGTCGACCACGGGTTTTCTTTGCCTCCCCACCCTTTCTTTCGTGGTTTCTTGAACTTCTTCGGGGCTCAACTCCACCACTTTACTCCAAACACCATCGTGTACCTTGCCGCTTTCGTGTGCATGTGCGAGAATTTCTTGGGCTGCCGACCGCACTGGGGTCTCTTCAAGCACATATTCACATGTCGCTCCCAGACGGTCAAGAAGGCCAACCCGAGTGATGAGAGGACGCACGTGATAGAAATGTGCGGGGGCCTTGGAATCCAAATGAGGAACAAGAGCACCTTCCTAGCTATGATCCTTCCCGACTCGGTCCGGGGCTGGCAGTCGACCTGGTTTTACTTCAAGGACCAGCCGACCCCGGGTCAGTCGACTGGACTTCCCCCCTTTTCCATGGCTTGAGTGGAGAAGCCCTCCTCCTTGAGAGTGATCCCAGAAGAGAAGGCACAGGTGAAGGTGTTGGTCGAGCGGGTCGTCCAACTTGTCCGTGACGGAGTGACTGGTATGGACCTGCTGGAGGTCTTCCTCAGTCGACGCGTCCAACCACTCCAAGCTCGTGACCATCCGATGTGGATGTACTCGGGACTCGAGGATTCCACTTGGATCCACCCGGAGGATGTTAGTGAGGACACAGTGGATAAGTGGCTGAGAGGTATTACCGGCAACAAAGATAATCCCCGGGGGTCCAGGAGGGTGGTTCCATTCGACCATTCGCGCCAGCCGGAACAGGTACGATTCTGCATTGTCGAGTGTCTTCTTGATTTGCTATGTAACATCTTGTTGGCGGTCGACTATCTTTCTTTTGTTCATTGTCTTTTCAGGCTGTTATTGATATGTACTCGATGCCCAATGGAGTGCAGGAGCAAAATGTCGAGGAAGGGGCGAGCGGGGGCGAGAGTGGCGAGTGGCACTCGGATGCAGAGGAGGACGAGGAGAGCGACGACCCGAGTGATGAAGAAGAGGTCGACTCGCCTCCTCACAGAGAAAGGAGGTCCAAGCACGCTCACGACCCGGGAAACACCCCTGACCTGGTGGCCGCACCGACTGGGCAGTCTTCAAAGCGCCCTCGGACGTCTTCTCCGGTGCCAACTGAGAAGGGACCGAAACAGCTCAAGACTGCGCCGCCTCCTGCGCCGAAACTATTGAAGGCCACATCCTCCAAACCACCGAAGGCTTTGCCCAGAATCAAAGTGACCATTCCTACCATCTCCGGGTAATCATCTGACCCGGTCTTTTGGTCGACTCGAGCAACAGAACATAACCGACTGAAAGTTGAAATTTGCAGTGCTGCTACCTCTGGAACTTCTTCCCGCCAATACCGAGACGAGGAAATGGAGACGCGGTTACCTCCAACCCAGGTCAAATTCTCATGATCTTGTTCTTGATTATTTGGTCGATCAAATTCTGGCGATTCACTTGGGGTGACTGATTTATTTGCAACCCCACCCAACGTTATCGAGCTTCCGGATGATGATGAAGATGTGGCCCCGAGGCCCAGAAAGAACAAAAAAGTAGCGGCTCGCAAGACATCTCAGCCGGGACTGATGACGGAACCAACTATCCAACAACATGAAGATGCAGGAGGGGCCTCTGTGACTTTTGCTGTCCCATTGTCGAGTGAGCGCCCTGCACCATCGATTGTACCAGTGTTTCCTTCAGCCGCCCAACCCCATGCCTCGGAGCTCCAGGTTGCCGCATCTGGGCCGTCTGCCCCTTTCTTCACCAACTATCATGTTCCGGAAAGCCAGTCGGACGCCGCTGCGGAGGCTATCCATCAGGCTAACATGATGATGGAGCGGATGAAGACGGTGCACGAGAACAGCCGGGCTGCTTACGATGCCAGCGCGGCTCTTCGGG
The DNA here is from genome assembly GCF_003073215.2 of Triticum urartu. Classification (NCBI taxonomy): domain Eukaryota; kingdom Viridiplantae; phylum Streptophyta; class Magnoliopsida; order Poales; family Poaceae; genus Triticum; species Triticum urartu. The sequence goes on from NC_053025.1 coordinate 110,936,166, forward strand.
CCAATGTCCAGGTAAGTTGGCTTTCGACTGACCTTGTTCTATTAGGATATGCTACATGGAATATTTTCTTTCATACAATCTCTTATTGTTTGTGTCGAATCTGTACACCCACTGGGTGTTTTGTTGTCTTTAGTATTTGCGCTCCTCCACTCAGCCTGGGCGAGTGGGATCTGAACCGGTGGGGGCACACTAAGTGCACCCACTGGGTGTAGTCCCCGAGACCGCAGTCGACTGCGGGCAGTCGACTGGGGTCTGAGTACTTTTCACTTTCCTTTCATCCACTCGACCCGGACGGACCGGCCGAGTGGGATCTGAACTAGTGGGGGGACATCAAGTGCACCCACTGGGTGTAGTCCCCGAGACCGCGGTCGACTGCTGGCAGTCGGCTGGGGTCTGAATAGTTTTTCTCTCTTTTTTTTACTCGACCCGGGTGGACCGGTCGAGTGGGGTTAGAATCAGTGGGGGCACGCCAAGTGCACCCGCTGGGTGTAGTCCCCGAGACCGCGGTCGACTGCGGGCAGTCGGCTGGGGTCTGAGTAATATTGTAAGTTTTATTCACTCGGAAGTAAATAATCTTTGACCTTGTCAATTAACATGTCTTTTACCTTCTGCAGAAATCTTGTACTCTCATTTCTAAGTTCGCCTAATTTGAGGAGAAGCAAAGGCAACTCAACCTCGACTTGGAGCTGGGCCAACAAAAGTTGAAGAAAGCTCAAGATGAAGCTACTGGTATGGAAGGTAACTGCCTGTCGACTGTTCACGTCGATCGTCCTTTAAAATATTTCTTCGATCTCTTATTTGATCCGATTGCTTATTTTGCAGAGAAAATGAGGTTGGCTCTGGAGAACAAGGACCTGGACCTTGCAGCTGTGCAGAAGGAAGCTCAAGATAAGACTGCTCTTGCAGACCAGAAGCTGGCTTCAGTCGGAGTGCTGGAAGAAGAAGTAAGCAAGCTGAAGTCCTCTCTCACTGAATCCAACCGAGAGGTAACTCGTCTGAAGAAGGATAAGATGGCTCTGAATGAGAAGCTGGAATCCACGACTCGCAAGAGAAATGACGTGGAAGCTTATCTGAGAACTCTTGCTAAGAAGCTCTATCTTATGCTGGAAGATACTCCTTTTAATCCGACTGCTTTACTGCTTGCAAGTTAATCCTGTCCAGTCAACTCACTAACTCTTTGACTGCAGAATTCTGCCAAAACTTTAACAAGGAAACTGGATGGATCGAGACGGGTTTGGACCTTATTGCTTCTCCAGTCGGCGACGAGGCTGTCATGAATGTGCTTCGACCGGAATCTCGTGTCGCCAGTGTGACAAGTTACCTCGCTCGTTTGAAGGTGACAGTTTCACGGATCGACTCATCACTCTGGCCAAGGGCGACGCTTCAAAATGACCTCGAGTCTCTGATGGCTCGCCTCAACGAGGTCCCTGGTCGAGTGCAAGAATGGAAGAAGTCCTCTGGCCGGTGTGGTGCCGACGTGGCGTTGTCCTTGGTAAGATTACACTGCAAGGAAGCCCGCGAAGATAAGCTGGTGGCGATCAAGGTCGCCAACACCAAAAGACATGATTTCCAGTCCTTCATGGAGACTTTCATAGCCGCCGCCACTCGGATTGCAGATGGAATCGGCTTGGACGAATTCGTTGAACCTGCCAGCCCTCCTCCTGCCGAATGAACAAACTTTGAGATTTAAACTTGCCTTAAATTTGCCTCGGGATGCCGAGTGGTAGCTGTAACCATTAAACTCCTTCGGGCTTGATGCACGAATACTTTTGATCCGTCGCCTGGAATTTTTAGGATCTATCTGAACTTGGCTTATTTCTGAATATGTTCGTATTTGCCTTCGCATGGAATTTGCTCTTTGGGATGTAGCCCTGAAGTGGAGAGTCCAATCGACCTGAGCCTCTTCGTCCCTGCGAGTAGGGATGGGGCGCACGTTGTATTTGTGGCGTAGCTCAGGGAAGAAGGCCGCGGTCGACCTGCACCTCGTCGTCCTTGCGGATGGGGATGGAGCGTACGTTGTACTTGTGGCGTAGCTCGAAGTAGAAGGCCGCGGTTGACCTGCACCTCGTGGTCCTTGCGGATGGGGATGGAGCGTACGTTGTACTTGTGGCGTAGCTCGGAGTAGAAGGCCGCGGTCGACCTGCACCTCGTCGTCCTTGCGGATAGAGACAGACTTTAAACCTTAGGCAAGTACTGGACTACAGCTAAGCCTCCGAGTGGGAGGGTTGCTCACCACTTGGTAGGATTTTTTAAACTTAGGAGAGTACTGGACTGCAGCTAAGCCCCTGAGTGGGAGGGTGGCTCACCACTCGGTAGGATTTTACAAACTTAGGCGAGTACAGGACTGCAGCTAAGCCACCAACTCGGAGGGTTGCTCACCACTCGCTAGGATTTTACAAACTTAGGTGAGTACTGGACTGCAGCTAAGCCCCCGAGTGGGAGGGTTGCTCACCACTTGGTAGGATTTTTTAAACTTAGGCAAGTACTGGACTGCAGCTAAGCCCCCGAGTGGGAGGGTTGCTCACCACTCGGTAGGATTTTACAAACTTAGGCGAGTACAGGACTGCAGCTAAGCCCCCGAGTGGGAGGGTTGCTCACCACTCGGTAGGATTTTACAAACTTAGGCGAGTACAGGACTGCAGCTAAGCCCCCGAGTGGGAGGGTTGCTCACCACTCGGTAGGATTTTACAAACTTAGGCGAGTACTGGACTGCAGCTAAGCCCCCGAGTGGGAGGGTTGCTCACCACTCGGTAGGATTTTACAAACTTAGGCGAGTACAGGACTGCAGCTAAGCCCCCGAGTGGGAGGGTTGCTCACCACTCGGTAGGATTTTACAAACTTAGGCGAGTACAGGACTGCAGCTAAGCCCCCGAGTGGGAGGGTTGCTCACCACTCGGTAGGATTTTACAAACTTAGGCGAGTACAGGACTGCAGCTAAGCCCCTGAGAGGGAGGGTTGCTCACCACTTGGTAGGATTTTACAAACTTAGGCGAGTACTGGACTGCAGCTAAGCCCCCGAGTGAGAGGGTTGCTCACCACTCGGTAGGATTTTACAAACTTAGGCGAGTACATGACTGCAGCTAAGCCCCCGAGTGGGAGGGTTGCTCACCACTCGGTAGGATTTTACAAACTTAGGCGAGTACTGGACTGCAGCTAAGCCCCCGAGTGGGAGGGTTACTCACCACTCGGTAGGATTTTACAAACTTAGGTGAGTCCTGGACTGCAGCTAAGCCCCCGAGTGAGAGGGTTGCTCACCACTCGGTATGATTTTTCAAACTTAGGCGAGTACTGGACTGCAGCTAAGCCCTCGAGTGGGAGGGTTTCTCACCACTCGGTAGGATTTTTCAAACTTAGGTGAGTACTGGACTGCAGCTAAGCCTCCGAGTGAGAGGCTTGCTCACCACTCGGTAGGATTTTTCAAACTTAGGCGAAACGGATTCGCAGCTAAGCCTCCGAGTGAGAGGCTTGCTCACCACTCGGCAGGATTTTCTTTTGAAATTAGGCAAAACGGATTCGCAGCTAAGTCACCCACTGGGTGATTTCAGACGCAAATAAAAGCAACAACAATCGTTCAAGAGGACTGTAAAGCTCTTGTCTTTGATAAACAAATTACAAAGGTATTTCTTATTACATTTTATTCAAACGAGTACTTAAGTATAAAAGGGGCGGAGCAGCTCCGCATTCCAAGCCCGTGGCTCGTCCTTCTTATGCTCGACACTATAAAGGTGGTATGCTCCATTGTGGAGCACTCTGGTGACAATGAAGGGACCTTCCCAAGCTGGGGCGAGCTTGTGTGGTTTCTGCTGATCCACTCGAAGAACCAAGTCACCCTCTTGAAAGGCCTGACCCTTCACGCGTCTAGCGTGGAATCGACGCAAGTCTTGCTGATAAATAGTCAACTGGATCAAGGCCGTCTCTCTTTCCTCCTCTAGGAGGTCGACTGCGTCTTGCCGAGCTTGTTCTGCTTCATCTTCAGAGAAGAGCTCAACTCGTGGTGCATTATGAAGCAAGTCACTCGGTAGAACAGCTTCAGCCCCATAGACCAAGAAGAATGGAGTTCAGCCAGTCGACTAATTGGGGGTTGTCCTCAATCCCCAAAGAACTGATGGAAGTTCATCAACCCAGGCGCCCGCTGCGTGCTTGAGATCTCTCATCAGTCGGGGTTTCAGTCCTTTGAGAATCAGGCCATTTGCTCTTTCTGCTTGTCCATTCGACTGGGGATGGGCGACTGAAGCATAGTCGACTCGTGTGCCTTGTGAGGCGTAGAAGGTTCTGAACTCATCAGAATCGAAGTTCGATCTGTTGTCAGTGATGATGCTGTGCGGAACCCCATATCTGAATATCATCTCTCTGATGAAGCTGACGGGAGTACTAGCTTCAAGATTCTTAATAGGCTTGGCTTCAATCCATTTGGTAAACTTGTCGACTGCTACAAGCACGTGAGTAAAGCCACTCCTACCAGTCTTCAGTGGACCAACCATGTCCAATCCGCAAACAGCAAAGGGCCAGACGAGTGGAATGGTCTTCAGGGCTGATGCAGGTTTGTGCGACATATTGGAGTAAAACTGGCAGCCTTCACATCTGTCGACTATATATTTCGCCATTTCATTTGCTCGTGGCCAATAAAATCCAGCTCGGTATGCTTTAGCCACAATGGTCCAAGAGGATGCATGGTGACCACAGGTCCCCGAATGGATGTCGTGGAGGTTCACTCGACCTTCTTCTGGCATTATGCATTTTTGGCTGACTCCAGTTGCACTTTCTCTGAACAGTTGTCCTCTTATTACAGTAAAGGCCTTGGATCGACGGACGATCTGTCGAGCCTCTTCTTCATCCTCTGGGAGCTCTTTCCTAAGGATATATGCAATGTATGGCACCGTCCAGTTGGGAGTGATGACCAACACCTCCATGATCAAGTCGACCATGGCTGGGACCTCGACTTTAGTCGGATCTGTGCCACTCTTAGGCTGCGGGGGCTCTTCAGCGAAGGGATCTTCTTGAACTGAAGGTGCATGAATATGCTCCAGGAACACATTACTAGGAATAGCTTCTCTCTTGGAGCCTATCTTTGCTAAATCATCTGCTGCTTGATTTTTCAGTCGGGGTATATGATGGAGCTCTAACCCCTCAAACTTCTTTTCCAACTTCCTCACCGTGTTGTAGTAACCAGTCATGGCTGGGCTTCTGACGTCTCATTCCTTCATCACTTGATTGACTACCAAATCTGAGTCACCATAGACCATGAGGCGACGGACGCCGAGTGAGATGGCCATACGCAACCCATACAAGAGTGCTTCATATTCTGCTTTGTTATTGGAGGAATCAAAGTGAATCTGGAGGACATATCTGCACTTGTCTCCTCGGGGGGATACCAGTAGCACCCCAGCACCGGAACCATTCAGCATCTTGGAGCCATCAAAGAACATGGTCCAGTGCTCCGAGTGAACTTGAGTCGGCAGTTGTTGTTCAATCCATTCGGCGAGGAAATCTGCTATTGCTTGGGACTTGATAGCTTTCTTTGCCTCGAACTTGATATCTAAGGGAAGGAGTTCAATCGCCCACTTTGCCACTCGACCAGTTGCATCTCTGTTGTTCAGAATCTCTAATAATGGAGCGTCGCTGACGACTGTAATGGAGTGATCAGAGAAGTAATGTGCAACCTTCTTCGTGCTCATGTAAATCACATAAACAAGCTTCTGATAATGTGGATATCTTTGCTTTGATGGAGTCAAAACTTCAGAGACATAGTATACTGGGCGCTGAACTTTGTAGGCTTTTCCTTCTTCTTCCCGCTCGACCATAAGTACTGTACTGATGACTTGTCCAGTGGCTGTGATGTAAAGCAGTAAAGGCTCTTTGCTGATTGGAGCAGCAAGCACCGGTTGGGTGGAAAGCAGGGCTTTGAGCTCTGCAAATGCTTCATCAGCTTCAGGAGTCCACTCGAACTTATCTGACTTCTTCATCAGTCGGTAAAGAGGCAGTGCCTTTTCACCAAGGAGAGAAATGAATCGACTTAGGGCGGCCAAACAACCAGTAAGCTTCTGGACATCATGCACACGCACAGGGCGTTTCATCCAGAGTATGGCACCCACTTTCTCTGGGTTAGCGTTGATCCCTCGTTCGGAAATGAGAAAACCGAGTAATTTTCCGCCTGGAACTCCAAACGTGCACTTTGATGGATTGAGCTTGATATCATACCTTCTGAGGTTGGCGAAGGTTTCAACAAGGTCAGCCAGTAGGTCGGAACCTTTTCGTGACTTGACCACAATGTCATCCATGGATGCTTCCACATTCTGACTGATTTGAGTGAGCAGACACTTCTGGATCATCCTCATGAATGTGGCTCCGACGTTCTTCAAACTGAATGGCATAGTGACATAACAGAAGCACCCAAATGGGGTGATGGAAGCTGTTTTTATCTCATCGGGTCCATACAGACGGATCTAATGATACCCGGAATAAGCGTCCAAAAAGGACAAACGCTCACACCCCGCAGTCGAGTCGACTATTTGGTCGATGCGAGGGAGAGGAAAGTGATCTTTCGGGCAGGCTCGATTGATATGTTTGAAGTCGATGCACATGCGAAGTGAGTCGTCCTTCTTTGGGACCATGACAACATTAGCTAACCACTCGGAGTGGTAAATCTCTCGGATAAACTTAGCTGCCAGAAGCCGAGCCACTTCTTCACCGATTGCCTTCCTCTTCTGTACGGTGGACCGTCGAAGATGTTCTTTGACTGGTTTCACTTTTGGGCCGACTCGCAAACGATGCTCAGCCAGTCCCCTAGGAACACCTGGCATGTCAGAAGGTTTCCATGCAAAGATGTCCCAGTTCTCACGGAGGAACTGGATGAGTGCTTCTTCCTATTCGGAGTCGAGTGTTGTTGAAATGTGAGTCGGAGCAGCATTGGGATCCGTTGGATGAATATGAATCGGCTTCATTTCACCAGACGACTGGAATGCTGAATCTGTGGCAGGCTTCTTAGCTCGCAACAAATCACTCGGATCTGCATTTTTTTGATACTCCTGCAACTCCACTACTGCCATCTGTGCATCAGCGATCTTTGAACCCTTCTGGAAGCACTCTTCTGCCTTCTTTCGACTGCCAGTGATAGTGATCACCCCTTTAGGACCAGGCATCTTCAATTTGAGGTACACGTAACATGGTCAAGCCAAAAAACGTGCATACGCTGGCCTGCCTAGAATAGCATGATAGGCACTCTAGAAATCCACAACTTCAAATGTCAACTTTTCTTTGCGGTAATTCTTGGAATCACCGAAAACTACATCAAGGGCGATCTGACCGAGTGATGCAGCCTTGTTGCCAGGAATAACTCCATGGAAACTCATATTACTTTCATTGAGTCTGGACATTGGAATGCCCATTCCTTTCAACGTCTCTGCATATAGTATATTTAGACCACTACCACCATCCATCAGAACCTTAGTCAATCGAGTGTCTTCGACTACTGGGTCGACCACCAACGCTTGCCTCCCAGGGGTGGCTATGTGTGCTGGGTGATCGGACTGGTCGAATGTAATGGCAGTCTGAGACCACTTCAAATAACTGGGTGTCACCGGAGCGACCATGTTCACTTCTCTGTTGATGACTTTCAGTCGACTCTTACTCTCAACACCAGCAAAAATCATCAGAGTGGAATTGACGTGGGGGTAACCATCATCCTCCTCCTCCTCATCCTCAACTTTGTCTGCTTCCTTCTCCTTTTCCTTGGGATGTTTCTCTCAGAATTGCTGGATTAGGAGTCGACACTGTCGAGTGGTATGCTTCAGGTAAATGAAATTACCCTCTTCATCTTTTTTGGTGTGAATGTGGCATGGTAAATCTAGCACATCATTTCCATCTTGATCGTTTACTTTCTTGGGATTCCACGGCCCTTTGGGTTTCCCTTTGAACTTTCCTTGAGTCACGTCTAAGGCTTCACCAGGAGCGGCTGGCTCGGCTTTGCGCTTCTGCTTCCGACTGGAGTTTCCTCCTCCGGTTTCATGGGCGACTGTTTTGTGCTTGCCACTTCGGAGTCGGTCTTCTTCTTCACCATTGGCGTACTTGGTGGCAATCTCCATCATCCGAGTCAGAGTCATATCTCCTGTCCGACCGAATTTCAGATTCAACTCCCGATACTTGACGCCTTCTTTGAAGGCACAAATTGCCTAGTGATCAGACACATTCTCCACTGTGTGGTGCAATTTGATCCATCTCTGGATATAATCCCTCAAAGTTCCATTCGGTTTCTGAACGCAACACTGTAATTCTGTCAGCCCTGCCGGCCGTTTGCAAGTACCTTCAAATGTTCTGACAAATACTCGGGCAAGATCTTCCCAAGTATAAATACTACCAGACGCTAACTGATTCAGCCACGCTCTGGCTGAGCCCTCCAACATCAAAGGAAGGTGCTTCATGGCCACTTCATCATTGCCACCACCAATCTATACAGCCACTCGATAATCCTCAATCCAAGTATCAGGCTTGGACTCGCCAGTGAACTTACTGACTCCAGTCGCCAACCTGAAGTTGGGAGGAATCACCACAACCCCGATGGGTCTGCTGAAGCACTCTGGACCTGAGACATGTACCCTGCTGCTAGTTGGGAAATCTCTGTCATGACCCTCTCTGTGAGCTCTGTTTCTGTCGACCAGACCCTGAACAAGAATAGATCTCGCATCAAAGCCCGGCTCCCTGGGATCGACTGGAATCCTTCACCCACCACTGTGAGAACGTCTGTCATCATGCTGCCGAGGCACGTATGACCCACTCCTTGTGGGAGGCGTGGGCACTCGATGACGATCATCATGATCGAGTTGGTGATCATACTGCTCGCGTTTTCTGTACTGATCTCGCCGGTCTTCACGTCCTTCACACCGCGGGGGCAATCTCGGGCTGTGAGCCGACTGGACTGTGTCTGCTACCACGGATCTGCTCTAGATCCTATTCCGCAACTGAGATACTGCTGTATTCTGCTCTCCCGCCGCACGGAGCAAAGCCCGGATCTGCACCAGACCTCGACCAACTTCTGACTGGGAAGGTTGGATTGACTCCGCTATTCGGGCCGCAGCTACGAGATTCTGGATCGGAGTTCGGTATACCTGAGTCGGAGGCGGAAAAAGTTGACGTCGACTGGACTCGGGGATACGCTACCGAGCACGCTCGTCGAGTGCGCGCTGGAAGTTCTCCAGTCGAGTGCGCTCAGCCAAGTTGGCCAGGCGCACCTCCTCCAAGGCTTGGGGCTTAGGGGTTTCTCCAACGATAGGAGTGTGAAGCGCATCCATGTTCTGGCGGCGAAGTTCTTCCCTTCGCTGCGAAGAGAGGGGTTCGGGGCGGTACTCTTCGTGAACACGCGACGGATCGCCGCCCCCGTCGCCTCCGTCTTCACGAGTGAAGCCAGGAGTACTGCGTGGTCCATTGACCATCAAAACTTCCGCCGTGGGGTCGCTGCTGTCGCACTCGGATGCAGTCTCTACGGAGCCAATCGAACAGGTCGTAGAGAGTTTCGTCAGGCTCGATTGCCGCGACTTGGGGGGTGGCCGACTGGTGAGCCACCGCATGCTTCACCCACAGCTGAAGCCTTGATCGACCGGAACGCTTGCTCCGATGGGCTGCTGGGAGGGAGGTCAGCATAGGAGCCGACCGATACTGAGTCAACGGCTGTCGTAGGAGGCCGCCACGGATGCACACGCGAAAGTGCGTTGCCCCACGGACGGGGAGCGCCTCGACGTCAAGTGGCGCTTCTTGGAGCCAAGCGGAGTCGTCGGCGATGAATACGAGCGCACCAAGATGGATCTCGCGGCCCTCGGCCAAACCTCCGCTCGAAACCATGTTGATGGGGATCGGAAAAATCGCAACTTCTCCAACAAGTTGCTAAGACACCTGCCCCACGGTGGGCGCCAACTGTCGTGGTTCTAAGTCTGACAGTGGAATAGGGGTAGGAGTGTAGAGGCAAGATCCTAGCTATGGAGGAGTTGTACACGCATGTTTTATGAGTTTAGGCCCTTCTCGAAGGAAGTAACAGCCCTACGTCTCGGAGCCAGGAGGCAGTCGACTGGATTATATGCATGTGAGTTACAGGGGGTGTGAACCCTTGTCCCTGAGGAGGGGGGTGGCTTATATAGAGTTCGCCAGACCCCTCTCGCCCTCAGTTACAAAGGGTTTAAGGTACATAAAGATGGAGATGTTACTGGTAACGCCTGTATTTAGGTGCTATAAATGACAATTAAGCCTACAAGTAAATGCTCGACCGTTGTTCATGCAGAGTGACTTTAGCTCTTCTGCCCGTCGAGTGACTTTTGCGACGGTCGAGTAACATTGATTCTTCCGAGTGGAACGTCTATGGTCGAGTGGATGATGGTACTCTTTGAATGATCCTGGCTTTAGGGTGCTGTCCTAGGGGAGGATGTCTAGGTCAGGTCCATGACCCTACCCTAGGTACATAGCTTCATCAGTCCCCGCTGTCAGGTGGAGGAATAATTATTTTGCACATAATAAGGAGGCACTTCCTTGCTGCGGCCGTGGACCCAGCTGTTAGCCTCTCCACATACAGTCCACGTCTGATGGAAGCCGTTCCTTGACCACATTGACCACGCCGCACCGGGAGCACCAGGGCGGTGGATGACGGCGAGGCCTAGGAAGGGGATGACGCGGAGCCGGGGAAGACGCGGCAGTGGATGCCCACGCGTAGAGGAGTATGAGGGTTCACTGGTTCGCTGCGGTGTGAGGCTGTCGTCGCCGCAGAATAATAGGGGGTGTGGGTGAGTAGAGGGATGGCCTGGCCAGCGGTGGGAGTAGTAGGGGGCGGTGAGGCCTCCGCCGCATCGCAGCCGGCCACGGGAGGCAGGAGCACGAGGCACGACCGGCGCTGGTTTGGGTGGCTGGAGCAAGAAGACCAGAGGTTGAAGGAGCACTACGGCATTTGTATGGACATCGTACGGTCACTGGAGCTAGAATCGTGCATATTGACTAAGTTGACAAAGCCCTCCGTCCACGTCAACTTAGTAGGCCCACAAGTCAGCCTGCCACTATACTGGGTCCCAGCTAACAGGGGGGTATTAATTTTTTTGTGCGTAATAAGGAGGCACTTCCTTGCGTGCGAAGATATAGCTGGTGGGTCCGAGCTGTCAGCGGCGGTAACATTTTTTTTGCGAAATACAAAGGCCCTTTCGGTGGGTCCCTGATGTCAGGTGGAGGAATCATTATTTTGCGCGTAATAAGGAGGCATTTCCTTGCGTGCGGCCGTGGACCCAGCTGTCGGCCTCTCCACGTACAGTCCACTTTAGATGCATGTAGGGTGTTGACCATGTTGACCAGGCCGCGCCGAGAGCACCAGGGCGGTGGATGACGGCGAGGCCTAGGAATGGAACGACACGGAGGCAGGGAAGACTCGGCAGTTGTTTCCTACGCGGAGGGGAGTACGACTGTACGAGGGTTTACTGGTTCGTCTGCCGTCGCCGGAGAATAACAGCAGGTGTGGGTGAGTAGAGGGATGGCTAGGCCAGCGATGGGAGTACGGTGGGGTGGTGAGGCATGCGCGGCAGCACAACCGGCCGCGGGGAGGAGGGAGCAGGCAGTCCCGCCGGCGCTTGTTTGAGCGGTGGAGCAGGAAGAGCAGAGATTGAAGAAGCACGACGACCGTTGGATGGCCATCCAACAGTGACTGCTTGTGCGTTAACCTTTTTATAGGAAAGCCTCAAATCTGTGGAAAACAGCATACAGCCCATCTGCCATTATTTCTAATAATTTACAGCCCATTTGCTAATTATTAAGATTTTTTGGAGCCCATATTCTTTTTGTTAGCATTACAGCCCATATTGTGGCCACGGTTAAAAAATTATACGAAATTTTGCATATTCCGGTGCGGTCCGAACTGTTTTTAATCCCGAAATTTCGACTCGCAATCAAACTAATTTTAAAAATAAATGTATATCAATATAAAATCCAACAAATTCTCCACGCATAAAAAGTAATGTAATTTAAAATCTCGAAATGAAAAAAAAGATATTTGAAACTAATTTCCGATTTGATGTGTTTTAAAAATGTATAGCCCATTTCTCATTACTGATGGGCCATTTTCTCGGCCAGCCGAATGAAAGCTCTCCTCGTCTTGAAAGATTTGCAGCCCAACAGGCCTGACAAAGCGACTTACTTGGCAAATCACAAAAAAACTGGGATGTGGCCGTGGACCCAGCTGTCAGCCTCTCCACGTATAGTACACTTCCGATGGAATGTCGTTGACCACGTTGACCACGCCGTGCCGAGAGCACCAAGGCGGTGGACGACGGCGAGGCCTAGGAAGGGGACGACGCGGAGCCGGGGAAGGCGCGGCAGTGGATGCCCACGCGGAGAGGAGTATGAGGGTTCACTGGTTCAGCTGCGGTGTGAGGCTGCCGTTGCCGCAGGGCCTGGCTAGTGGTGGGAGTAGTAGGGGGCGATGAGGCCTCAACGGAAGCACAGCCGACCACTGGAGGCAGGAGCAGGCGGTCTCCCCGGCACTGGTTTGGGCGGCTGGTGCAAGAAGAGCAGCGATTGAAGAAGCAGCAGGACCGTTTGATTCAAATCAAACGGTTACTGCTGCTAGAATCGTTTGTTGACTAAGTTGACAAGCCCTGCGTACGCGTCAACTTAGTAGGCCCACAGGTCAGCCTCCTAACCGGTGCACCCCAGATGTCAGTGGGAGGAATTATTTTTTTCGTGTAATAAGGAGGCAGTTGATTGCGTGCGGCCAGGCCAGCGGAGAGAGTAGGGTGGGCCGGGGAAGCCTGCGCGGCATCACAGCGGGCCACAAGAGGAGGGAGCAGGCAGTCCCGCCGGCCCTAGTTTAGGTGGCTGGAGCAGGAAGATCAGAGATTGAAGAAGCACATCGGCCGTTGGATGGACATCCAACAGTCACTGCTGCTAGAATCGCGTGTTCACTGACAAAGCCTTGCGTAAACAAGTCAGCCTCAAAATATGTGGCGTGTACAGCCCATTTGCTATTATTTTTATAATTTTTACTCATTTTCTAATTCATATGGAATTTATTGTAGCCCGTTTTCCATTTTTAGAATTGTTGTCCATTTTCTGGTCAGTACCAGGGTCAAAAAATTAACTAAATATGTTGGAAATTTTGAAAAATTTCGCAAATTTTTGCTGGGGAACGAAATATTCTTAATCCAAAAATTAGTAGCCATACTAAAACAAATTTAAAAATAAATTAGTACTATGTCATGTTAAATCCAATGAAATACGTATAAGATATCAGTGAAGAACAAAAACAAAAAAAGAAACTTATATCCCATTTGCTATAATTTTTTTGGAATTTTCAACCCCTTTTGATATTACTTTTAACAGACATTGACCATACTCTTAAGCCAGGCCGAAATCCATCCCTCCTCGTGTTGAAAGATTTGCAGCCCAGTAATTCGGAGAAAACAAATAGGCCTAGCTTGGGTATTCTTCAAAAAGAAATACTGGGCTACCTATTTTCCCAAAGAACTGGTGCATGGACATTTACCTTTATTTATTTATTTATTTACTTATTTATGTTTAGGGGACCATGAGCATGTACCTGGGCCGGATTCATGTGAGAGTCTCCCTTCCAGTTAATTATGGGCTTCTCTATTGGGCCTTCATCAGTGGGCTACATGTTATCAACAAGTGGAAAATGTGTTCTGTACGAAAAATAGTATGCGCTACGTACGGTACGGGGCACTAAAGGATCGAACCGTGCAACGACTTCCAAAACATTGTGTTTGTCATTCTAACAACATATTTATTCAACCAACAGACAAAATATACTACTGATTGTACATTGAAAACAGCAGCAGCAGCAACCAGGGCTGGGGGTGCAACAGAAGCAGTAAGCCGGCCAGAAGAGTGAAGACCTCCATGAGCATCCACGAGCATCCAGCAGCCACGATCGTCGACGAGCACCATCCAAGACGTGTTCATGCCGACCCAGTACATACCGTTAATGTAGTTGTGGCTGATGGGGATCGGATCGTAGTCAAGGGGGTTGATGCTCGCCACCCTATGATCGTTATGCTGCGTGACACGCCGTTTCTGAAGATCAGGCGGCATCAGCAAGCAAGGAGCTAGCTTAAAAATCTCTGACCTGAGGGCTTTGAGTAAATGGTACAGCCCCGACGAGCACGCGGCGAGCGGCATGGTACTGAGATTGTCCACACGCGAAACAATGTGCTTGATTACCTCTGTGGGGAGCGAATTCCAGCCACTCTTTCGGCGAATGCTGCTCGGTTCTGCCATTGTTAGTGCTTGGGTTTCGGACGAGGGGGGGAGGCGCCTTAGCGGGGATGGAAGATTGGACGAGATTATGTGCGGACAAAGATGGAGAAGCGAATATGTGCTGTGGGAAGTGGACAGGTAATGATGACTACAGCACGCCGCTTGACTTACGAGACACATACCAGCAGCGTAGGGTCATGTCGATGCCAGACAACTTGCTTGAGTGATCACAGTACTGGTACTCCCTAAAGTGCTATGCCCTAACTTGCTTGAGTAGAGTAGTAGAGTAGGACTCTGCTCTACTACTAACATCGGAGGAGTAGTATATTCTAATCTAAAATAGTTACAAACTTCAATGCCCGAGCATGGAACAACTACGAACCATGCTCAAAGACCGTGTCTACGTGGTGTTTGGACATGGGCGACAACCTCAACGCCAACGGTGCTGCTCCCGTTGCACCGTATGTGTTTATGTCCTTCCTGTTCGAATTCATGGTAGAATTCATGATTTATTTTGTGCTTATTCGGATTAAATATTGTAGTAACTTGCTCATATACCCAACTGGCGCAACGTCCCCAACGTCCACTCCCGTTTCATGGACGGCCTGGTCGAGGCCTCCAAGGAGGCCTTCGTCCACTTCTATGAGTGCCCGATGCCGTTTTGTGGCTCGTCGGTGGACATGGTGCATCACCTCACGGATGCGTGCAGCGGTCACTACTGGCCCTTGGCGGAGAACATCAAGTACGAGACGTGCTACCCGTTCACCATGTCGGAGTCGCTGGAGGATCACTGCCGCCTGCTAGTCTCGGAGGAGGACGGCAGCGTCTTCCTCTTGATCATGGGCACTGGCGAGGCCCGCGCAGGCCGCCACCCCATCTCTTTAATGTGCGTCAGGGGCGACGCCACTGACGCTGACACTGACATGAGGCCGATGTACGGGTGCGTGGTCAGTGTTACTACCCCTCCGGGTCGCGTGGGCGGTGACACCGGCCTCATCGAATGGACTTGGACTCTGGGGAGTTGGGACTATCCCGCCAATGTGGACTTGGAAAACCCATGGCATCCTTTACGCGCCGACGCGGTGCACGGGGACTCCCAGGAGGTTCACCTGGACATACGCATTATCAAGTTAAATGTTGATCATTAGTCTTCGCTCAATGTAATCTGTTGTCTAAGCATATGGAGACTTCCATGCAGGATCTTGCTCTATTGGAGTATCGCGCATGAATAAAAGTGTATCCGTTTATGGTTTAGTCTAGAATCTTCCATATATGAATTTTACTACAGTACTGGTGAAAGACTTACGATGAACCATTTCTTACATCTCCTCTGCCCGCTTGCAAGTCATCCTGATTTAATCCCTCTGTCTAGGTGTATAAGGGCATGGTTAATATTACTTAATAGTATAGCCAACTGTTGACTATAAGAAAGTGCCATGTCATCTGTAGCCAACATGTATAACAATCGATATTCAAAAACTAATTCTTAAAGATCATATCTTGCAAAGCACAATAGTGTTATTTCTTCACAAGTTTTGGATGCAAGTTTTGGGCACCTTACTACTATAGATTAGTACAACCAAAAATTGAACTAACATTATATATAGTACGATAAATGCTGATGCATGTCACCTAAAATTATATCATTCAAAACTATGTTCAAATATGCATCCAACGATATAGTTTTTGTTGACATGCACTAACATTTTGTCAGTTAAATCTTCAGTCAAATTCAATGGGGGACTAATAAACCACGACCGATGTAGTACAAGTGCAGAGGGCGGCGCTGCATGGGAGTCTCACCTCTCACCCCTCTCGTGGCGCGGCAGTAAAGCTGTCGTATCACAAAACCCAACCACTCCCAGTAATAAGTGGCCTGGTAAAATAAACGGACAAGCAACCATCACATCCCTCCGTCTTTTTTGCATTTCATCTCTCTGCATTTACTTTCTCCGGTTCATCTCGCACACTCGATCCCTAGCTACTACTCCTAGGGCCAGTTCTTTTGGCGGCTTCCCCAGATTTTCCCACAAGACTAGTCACAGTGGAGAGTAACAATAAGGCGCCACACTCATTTATTTGGGCTTCTAAACTACTACTCTGTCCTGGTTTATTCCTCACCATTGTAATTCGTGCTAAATTTTGACCAAAGATTTAACTGGTTTATTCCTCACCATTGTAATCCCTCCATCTAGGTGTGTAAGTCATCTTACGAAAACCAAATAATCCCAAAACACTTAGGCGCGGTGCATTAACTTCTACCTCGTTTCTTGTTTCTTGACATATCAACCAATAAGAGATAAAGAGTGTGCATGCTTTTAATGACTTGAGATATCAAACACGACATGCAGTGGTTAGTTCATTGCATGCAATATTATTAATTAGCAAATAAACATTAATGTTTCTCGTTTTCTCCTCCTTGATCACGGTGCACAGCCTAAGATGACTTACTCACCTAGACGGATGAAGTAGTGCATGTGACATGCACTAACATTTCATTAGTTAAATTTATGATCAAAATTTGACATAGATTACAATGGGGACCAATAAACCAGGACGGAGGTAGTAGTTATGGGATTACTAATCTAGAAGCCTAAAAGAACTCGCCCCTGGTACTCCTACTAGTAGTAGTACTCAAGTTGGAATTCCAATTGCACAGCACAACTTGTTAGGCAAAAAATTCGATACAGGGTGTAGGAAGCGGTTTGGGAATTTGCATGACTTTCCAACCAGTGAGATACTCCGTACAAAGTACGACAGAGAAATAACCACAGAGAAGGAAGCTAAAAGTAAACAATCAAACAAGAATTTTTGCATTTATTTTGCATTGAATCGTTTCACAAGCTTG